>NC_057813.1:727930592-727953563 GCF_018294505.1 Triticum aestivum
TATATGAGATTTTTCATTAAATCTAGGTTTTTTAATACAATAGATTTCGTTCGATGATGGTATCAAATGTAGGTTTTTTAGTAAATGTAGGTTTATGAGGATATATAGATAGATGGATGGATGGACAGATGTTAGGGCTAGAACTAGGGTATTTTTAGTAATTGTATAGGTCTTTTCAATTTTTAGGATTAGAAAAAGGTATTTTTGGTAAGTGTTAGGGCTAGAACAAGGATGTTTTTTAGTAAGTGGTTAATAGAACTAGTTTACTTATAGTAAGTGGTTAATAGAACTAGTTTATTTATAGTAAGTGGTTAATAGATCTAGTTTATTTATAGTAAGTGGTTAATAGAACTAGTTTATTTATAGTAAGTGCTTAATAGACTAGTGAATAGGTTTTTTGAATATAAAAAAGTTTTAGTAATTGAAAATTTTAGTAATAAAAATTTTTATTAAGAAAATTTTTAGTAATAAAAAATTTTAGTAAGAAAATTTAGGTATGGAATTTTTTTTGTAGTTTTGTTTTTCAATATAGAAATGTATTGGAAAATTTAATTATTTTATGTCATTATCACTTTGTCATCAAAGAATCCTATATGAGATTTGATGATCTAAAATTTTACTCAGTGGAATATGCAGGCTTTGTAGAGTCGTGTCTCGTTGGAGTGATCGCCATCCGAGCTACCTCTACTTCCTCTACACCCGAGTTGGTGAGCTAAAAGTCCACCTCCTCCTTCTCTACTCCTCTGTGTTGAATAGAGTAGAACTAGGGTATTCAGTTATGCTTCTTAACCAAATGAAATGTTCAGGTTATAAGATATATTGAAATTTTTTTGTCAATATGAACCATTGAAATGCATCGTTGTATGTGTATGGACATCTTTGTATCGCAGGGAGAGTCCGAGTGGCCTATGTTGTGCCGGAGTGTTGATTCATTTCCGTTCGACAAATTTCAGGCGCTCGATATGTCCTATTTTATCAAAGGTCATGCCGGATTTTTCCATGAATTTAAGCATGACTTGTGCTAGAACATGTAGGAAATATCGAGTGCCCCGGATTTTCTAGAAAGAGAAATAAATGACATTTCAAGTTGACTTAAGTCTGCGGGACTCCATACATGACAATCACCATATATGAGAGAAGAAGAATGCCGAGTGTTGTCATGGGGGTCGCTTCACCTTCTTCTCTTTGTGCTAGACCTTTGTTGTGCACTAGGGGAAGAAGGAGTAGCGACCATCATCGATGGTCAAAAAATCGGTGAGGCAGTGCCCACCATATATGAGAGAATAAGAATGCCGAATGTTGTCATGGGGGTCGCTTCTCCTTCTTTTCCTTGTACTAGATATTTGTAATGCACTAGGCTAAGGAGGAGTAGCGACCATCACTGAAGGTCGCAATATCAGAGAGGGAGTGCCCACCATATACATGAGATGAGAGTTTAGGAAGGAAGACTCGACAGACGTAAAGTCAACCCGTTGCATACTGAGTAATAGTGATATGTGTTGAGCTTCCTGGTAGTTGCCTTCGATCTATTTTCAATTAATGTTTTAACTATGAACATAGGAAATGTCTGACGATGAAAGAGAATTCGTTATGTGCAAATACTGCAAAGACTAGCACGACCTGTGCGACAGGCCTCACCTAGTTGGTGGTAGGCGCTTCAGCATTGTGCTGGATGAGAACTTCAAAGTGGATACAGTAAGTCAAGACGACAAGTCTTTTGTCGTAATTAAGCATGACTTCTGCTTCTTTTGCTTCAACTTATAATTTTAATTTTTTTACTATTCTACTAGCGTATCCCCTGCCATGCAAGAATTTATGTCTTGGATAAGATTGGTTTCAATACTATGGAAAGTATGAAGGTAAAGAGAGTTCACTTGAGGACCGAGCATGGTTATACTTTTGCCGTAAAATTATACAATGTAGACACCTACTCCTATTCTGAATGCAAAAATTGGAGAGCACTATGCAAGGCTTATGCATTTGAGCCTAATGCTTATCAGCTTTGATATTCGTCCGGAAGATGAAATTGAAGGTAATATCGACATCTGGGTCGATGTGCAGATGCCTTCAGTTCTACCATTATGTGAGTTTCTCAACCATATTTATTAAGTAATTTATATTGTTTATTTAAAAATAGTTGACAACTAATTTCTATTGACAGCTTATATCCCTTCAAGCAAACATGTTTGACGCTTGGTAGACAGCACCTACTACTATCTCGGGGCTGAACTAAACTGCGAGGAGATAGGTCATTATGTTTCATGGCTTGAGGATCTTGAGACTGTCAAGATAGGTTATTTTCTTGGACTTCCAGATATTAGTACTCAAAATGTGTGACCACTAGTGTGTGTATTGAACTACGGTCACATCTATTTAGGAAAGATGGTAAGATTTTTACTATTTGTCCTCAATGCATCTTTTGCATACATTATTTTTTAAGCTAAACTTCATTGCTAAGTATGTTACTACGATGTTCTTCAATAGGGACTCCTGATGAGTGTTGTGCCTCGTTGGATCGAGCCTAAAGTTCACATGACAATGGTTAGCTTACAGCCAAGATATCCTGCATTGCACATGAGTGCATTCATCATTTCTTGAAGTGAGCAAGTCTTAATAGTCAAAGATTGGAGCAAAATTGTGAAGGATCGCAGCAGAGAAGTACTAGGGGGCAGCAATCAAACGCGCAGTCCACAATTAGGAGACAGGTTCATCTGCGTTCTCCAATATGATGAAGCAAGAGTGTTACACATGTTTTATGCTATTTTACCTGAGAGAGAGCAGCAGGAGTGATTAGCTAGCTAGACTGAGTTTGAAGATGATGATGTGCTACACTATGACTATGATGATTAAATAGTTAGTGTTGGTGGTAATGACTATGATGATTATTATTAGCTAGTGTTGGTGGTGATTAGATAGTACACTATGGCTATGATGATTAAATAGTGTTGGTGGTAATGACTATGATGATTATTAGCTAGTGTTGTTGGTGATGATATGATGCAAGAGTTTTTATATTAATTAATATGATGATGATGATGATGTTGAAAGTATACTACTAATCCAAACTTGATCTTGATCTAGTTTGGATTAGTAGTACTTTCGATGTGCACCACATGTTGCCTCCACTTGAACCTAATCCACATTCATTTCACCCACTATTGGATATACTAACTAATCATGGTTATAAAATCATATGATGAAAGTACTGTATATAAAACCTATACAAATACAGCAAAAATAAGCTGCATTTTCAAAAATACATGAAAAATAAGCAGTAGCGCTTTTCAATGACGAGCGCTACTGCTACTTACTATTATCAGCAGCGCTTTTCCATGACGATTGCTACCGCTAACTAGGTATAGCAGTAGTGCTGGAAAACAAGCGCTACTGCTACCTATTAGCTGTAGCGCCTTACTGATAGCGCTTCTACAAGCACTACTAGTAGCTGTAAAACAAGCGCTACAACTAGGGTTTACCCTAGTAGTGACTCTAGACTATGTCTACATACATTTATATGTAGTCCATATTGAAATCTCTAGAAAGACTTATATTTAGGAACAGAGGGAGTATTATAGATGCATGCCATGAATAGCCATACTCAAAAATATTGCAATTTAATCATTGCCCAACTATGATTTTTTACCACACCATGTTTTCTTCTGGAGACAGGCCTCTAGTGAACCTATGGACCCTGGTCCATTTTCTTTCATATAGTTTTCAATCTCAATAAGGTCCTTATTCCTTACTTTTACTCCATTATTGTGATCTCTGACGTAATTTGGTGGTGTATTCTATGGTGTATAATGAATTTTCACTTTATCATAAGATTTATTCATGAATTCTCTTGAGACATATTTGGTTCTTTTGTTGCATAATTATTATTTATATATGCTCTTTAATCTATTCTCTCTTTTTCTTTGCCCAATTTTGGGGTTTGATCATCAGAGGGAGTTATGTATGATAGTTGGATTCAACCGTACGAGTAAGCTAACATAGTGACAGAAAGTGGAAAAGGCTTATATTTGTTTTGTTGCCACTAGGGATAAAAATTTGGTTGTGTACTTTTACTTTGAACGCAAGGTGAAGACAATATACCATCTCATTCATATCATCATACGAATTGCAATACTATGTTTTTAACTTAATACTTTAAGATGGATTCTGAATAGCAGTCTTGGGTAGTGTATTAACTATAGATGGCATAATATTATAGATGGATGCTCATATGTTAATTTTTACATGAATAGTCATACTCAAAAATATTTCAATTTAATCATTTCCCTAGTATGATTTGTTACCACACCATGTTTTCTTTTGGAGAGACATCTCTAGTCAACCTATGGACCCCGGTCCATTTTCTTCCATAAATTGTTCAATCTCAATAAAGGTCCTTTTAATTCCTTAATTTTTCTTTCTTGCTTATTTCATTCAACTCTTTCCACATTTGAAACTAGCAAACCTAGTGAAATTGACAACCTCACTAGTATTGTTGGGGGCACAAGGAGATTTTTTTTGTCTGTGTGCACGTATTGATCATGGTTGTAAGCACTTAGCTCATGTTGGTTTAACAGACCTAGAGGTCACTTAAGGGAAATTGTTGCTTGCTACAACCCCTTATACTTGGGGGCGCAAGAACTTCCAAGTAGAGAGGAAGCAACTGATCGGCCTGTCTACCTACCTAGGAGTTTGGTTCTCCAATCCGAGCTTATTTTTTGTTGCCGTGTACGTCGTCAGTGTGTGGGTGGACTGTTGGCAGCGGAATGCTCTGACTTCACCTTGTAGCGAGTGGCTTCGGCCCATTTATTCATGGGGCGGTTGTATGTTTGTTTGTTGTGGTGTGTGGGGGTGTCCTGGTATATATGATGAGGTTGTCTTATTCTTCTCTTGTGTCTGCCTTGCATACCATTATGTTTTCTTCACTGGCACGGCTTCCTTAAATTTTCTCGGTGTAGCGGTTTGTTTGTCGTCGGCACCGGCGGACGGTTCATGTGTAAAACATATCTATATTTTTTATTGTTTCATGTTGCTATATTATCATTTATATATATTATATCATTTTATATGATTTTTATGGACTAGCGTATTAATATAGTTCCCAGTTCCAGTTCCTGTTTTCTTCTTGTTTTTGATTTCGTGGGAAATAAATATCTACCGAAGTCAAAATACGTTGCCGATTTAACACGATTGTTTTTCGGAAACAAGAAACACTCAAAGCTTCGGGAGACACTGAGGGGACCGACGAGGCAGCCACATGGAGACATGGCGCATCCAAGGGGTGGCCACGCCACCTGTCCATGTGGGCCCCTTGAGCACCGCATTAGTCTAACTCCACCGCCGTAAATCCCTATAAATACTATACCATTAGTCGTGCTTCCAAGAGAATTTTATCGCCGCCGCAAGATGTTGTTCCGAAGATATCTCATCTGGCGCCCTATTTCCGAGTTCTTTTGGAGGGGAAAGCCATTGCCGGAACATCTTCATCAACCTTGCTGTCTCCATGATGATGTGTGAATAGTTCCTTTAGGACCTATGGGTCCATAGTTCAGTTAGATGGGTTTTTTCTCTATTTTTGGATCTCTTCAATACCATGTTCTCTTCCAAGATCAATCCAAGGTAATTCTTTTGGTGTGTTTGTTGGCATCCTATGAATTGTGGATTACTGGTCAGATTATTAGTTGAATACTATTGTATAATTGAGTAGCTATGTATGCTTTTCGAGTTATTTGTCTTTTTTGGTCAAGATAGATGGGTAATTCTTTAGAGGGAGTGGTGCATAGTAGTAGGTTCAATCTTACAGTGTTCTATATCCCAGTGACAGAATGGGGACAGGACAAATATTTGTATTGTTGTTGCTAAGGATAAAACTATGGGGTTTAATCTTATTGCTAGATTTCTTTATATCTACATGATGTCATCTTGCTTATTGCGTTGCTCGGTTTCTAGTAAACCTAATACCTTGATACGCATGCTGGATTATTTGGTGGAAGGTTATATGTTCAGATCCAATATGCTATTTAATACCCCTCTAATCGTGAGCATGTTTATCATTCGTGAGTAGTTACTTTTGTTCTTGAGGTCACGGGAGAAATCATGTTGCAAGTAATCATTTGAACTTGATACATGTTTGATATTTTGATAGTATGTATGTTGTGATTCCCTTAGTGGTGTCATGTGAATGTCGACTACATGATACTTCACCATATTTGCACCTAAGGGAATGCATTGTGGAGTAACAATTAGATGGTGGGTTGCGAGAGTGACAGAAATTTAAACCCCAATTTATGCGTTATTCCGTAAGGGACCGATTGGATCCTAGAGTTTAATGCTATCATTAGAATTTATTCTTAATACTTTTCTCGTAGTGGCGGATGCTTGCGGGAGGGTTAATCATAAGTAGGAGGTTTGTTCAAGTAAGAGCAGCACCTAAGCACCGGTCGACCCACATATCAAATTATCAAAGTAGCAAACATAAATCGAACCAACGTGATGAAAGTGACTAGATGAAATTCCCGTGTACCCTCAAGAACGCTTTGCTTATCATAAGAGACTTTTTTGGCCTGTCCTTTGCCTCAAAAGGATTGTGCTACCTTGCTGCATATCTGTTACTACTATCGTGACTTGCTTGTTACAAATTATCTTGCTATCAAACTACTCCACTACTTACAATTTCAGCACTTGCAGACATTACCTTGCTAAAAACCACTTGTCATCTCCTTCTGCTCCTCGTTGGGTTCGACACTCTTACTTATCAAAAAGAGCCACAATTGACCCCCCCCCCTATACTTGTGAGTCATCATTTACCCAGGTTCGGGCCCTCTTGATGGAGGTAATACCCTACTTCCTGCTTGATTGACTTTGATGAGTATAGGGGTTACAAGAGTTGATCTACCTCGAGATCGTGATGGCTAAACCCTAGATGTCTAGCCTGTATGATTATGATGATTTCTATGGACTAAACCCTCCGGTTTATATACACACCGGAGGGGCCTAGGGTTCTACAAAGTCGGTTTACAGAGAAAGGAAACCACACATCCGGTCATCAAGCTTGCCATCCACGCAAAGGAGAGTCCCATCCGGACACGGGGGAAAGCTTTCTATCTTGTATCTTCACGGCCCATCAGTCTGGCCGATGTTACATAACTCGGACACCCGAGGACCCCATAATCCAGGAATCACTCAACGGCCTCGGGCAATGGCTAAGACCGCGTGCCACGCTCGCTATGGCCAGATGGGGCAACACAGAGGCAGCACGAGGGTCGGTGCAGCCACGGGGACTACCTAGATAGGACGGCCTCAGGGCGGCAGTAGACCGCGGGCCTTGACTCTACGTCCTGAATGGGTGATGTAGCGGCAGCACACGGGTCGATGCAGCGGCGGGGAGAACAACAGGGCGGCGACACTACGGCACGATGAGGCGATGCAGCAGCAGCCCGATGCTTGATCGGTGGAGGGACGCGATGTCCTCGGGGACAATCTTCATGGGATCTTTGGAGGCGCGTGCAACCGACGGGCCAAGTGGGTCGGACGGTGGGTGATCAAACCGATCGCGCGTGAGGTCGGCGACGCTGCTCGGTGGAGGCGGGGAGGCGGCGGAGTCCAAGATGAAGCCAACTAGTCCGACGCAGCCGGTCCAAGGTAGCCGGCAAGGCCGACACAGCCAGCGACTGGGCCGTAGCCAGTGCACCCGTGGTAACCAGCGACGGGGCCACAGCCGGCGATGTGGCCGCACAGATACGGCAGAGGCGATGGATGATGAAGAAGTCCCGGTCGGAGCAGGGCGGCGATGGCTGGCGTAGGGCGATGGGCGATGGGTAAGCCAATGTGCGGACGGGGGCAGGCCGTGACGGGCTGCCTCGACGCACGTGGCCGCCGGGTCGGAGGAGAGGCCGGTCGGTCGCGCCGGTATCGGAGTAGAGGTGCGCGGGGGTGAACGGCGGCAGCGAGCGATGCAAACCGATCTTAGATTGAAAAACCAAAAGGAAAACGCCGATCAAAACGACCGGCGAGAGAGAAAATCCGGATCAAAGGATATGTAAAAGGTGTCCCTAGGGCAGCTGGTCAACATGACCGGCGCACGAACCCTAGGTACGGACGGCGCGCTCCCGGCGGCAGCCATGACGGCCGACCGCCCCGTGGGCAGCACGCAGGGCGGAAGCGGTGGGGGCGGCTATGGTTTGGATCGGTTAGCTGATACCATGTTAGAAGGGGAAGAAGGGATTGGCGGAATATGATGGATGTATTATTGAGCCTTGAGGGCGAGTATATATTGAGTACAAGACTTGAAGGGCAAGACGCCTCTCCTAGAGATAAGGTAGGAGACGGAATACAAATCCTAGACTATCAAATACATGCATCCCAAATATATCTCCAAATATATCATCTTAATTACAACGGGGAGGCTCTTGCTTCTTACTTCCTTTGACCAGGCAAAGAGAGAGTGTACATTCATCGTCTCAGCGGTCAGATCCCTACCCTACCTACTAGCATGGTAACGTGAAAAATGTAGTGCCCTAAACTCTTATACTTGTGCATGCGTTACATCTCTTGCTTACAAACAAGAGAGAGAAAGAAAGATATATCGTTTACAAAGAAGAGAAAGAAATATATATCCTACAGGAGATAGATGTCTGTTGTTTAGTGCCTTTTCTGTTTTCATTCACCTCCACGAAACTTCCTATTTCTGTTTTCATTCCATTGTCAAATGTCAACATATCTGTTTGTGGCCCGGTCTTGGTTTTGTTTTTGTTGTTTTCTCCCGATGCTGGAGCTATAGATGATATCATCTGTGTAATACAAAAGAGGGTCTTGGAGATGATATCTCAAATTAATACCCGGCCACATCTCAATTCTCACCTAATTGTTTTGGTGCATTGAAACAGTATGATCAGTCAAATCGATCATACATTTTCATTCGGGTGTGTCTGAAGCATGGGTCCTAAGGCCCTTCTCATAGATAGGGTAACCTGCTTTTTAGTTTGCAAGGTTCTCTCGGAAAAGAGATGCATCGTATGGTAACAAAGATAATTAAACTAACTACAATTGACATAACATAATAGAACATCATTTAGGATCTCTAAATACAACACCAACTTAAAATCTAAAGCTCATGTAAAATAGATTACCCAGTAAGACCATGCTTCCAACTAGAATACACCGGTACACACAATTTCATGATACAATGTGCAAGAACAGACAAATGATTAGTGTACAAGTGGCCAACGCACATGCAGAAAACATCGCGTGCATAGGTTGGGCTAATAGACAAACTATTCTTCTCCACCCATGAAATCATCCTCGATAGTGAAATCCTACAGTGAGAAAGAAAACTTTGATTTAAATACACATGTCCAACTCAACAATTCATATCCAATGCCTAGATAAAAGCCAACGAGAAAAGTACTTACTGCATCCAGCGGGTTGAGAAAAAAATCATCCCATGAGAAGTCATTGATGTCATTAAACTGATCATTAAGTGCATGCTGACCAATAGTACCCACTTGCATAGGGTGATTGCTAACTGCATCCTGGCCATCAAGCTTGTCAGTCACTGCGACGACATTTTCTGTCTGATGGTTGGAAGTGTAGAAATATTTCTTCCACTATTAACCATCTATGTATGTGACATTGAGATTCTACTGTTACCAGGTGCGGTGTTTTCATTCAACATCATTCCGATTGAGCTTGTGTTTTTTGCTATGTTGAATGGTGTCATCCGCTCACTCAAGCCATCTACTGGTATACTGCTGCTCCCTCCCATAACCATCTCAGATAATGACACTGGACGACTGCCGCAGGCATTCAACATCCCTACGAAGCTTTGGTTGCTATGTGCATTTTTTGGAACAATCTGCTCATTGAAGCCTGCCATAGATGTAGCATTTCTCATGACCGTTCCTATTTCATTTTGCACCTCTACGTTCACATTTGATGAGATGGGAGATATTATACCTCTATGAAGAAAACCAGTCAATGTCGCATGTGTTGCAGAATTGTATGAAGGATCTGGAAACTTGCCTTTGTTTGTCTCCACCAGCTTACCACGCATGCGGCCAGCATAGGAATCGCCAAAACCATATGAAGGAAATTCATCTAAAGTTGTTTCATTGGGTATGTTGTTGTATAGGTTGGCAGGAGGGTCAATGCAGCGAGCGAATCTTCCCGCATCCGACAGTTTTGGTGCGACATACTTATACATTCTACCATCATGGATGAATGACCCCGTGCACGAGTTTCTATGTGTGTTCGCCGGCTGAGCTAAGTGACCCATTGCAGAAAAATTGTTTGGACTTAAAAGACCAGAGGACGTACACCATCTTTCATGTTCATGGTTACGCATGAAACTCCCCTGGTTGTTCATGTTGTTGTAGGATGAGTTATGTCTTTCAGAGGCATCACCAACTGGATTTGGTTTGACTCTTCTCAAGTGCAACCTATACTTCTGAAATAAAAAGATAGACAAATAAACCAGGTATGAGAAGCACGCTCATGGGAAAAAGTAAGGATAGACATGTGGCAGCAAAAAGTGTAGGGAATCCATTGTATAAGAAGACCCATTATAGGGACAAAAATACTTGAAAGTGTAGAGCATCCACGGTATATGAAGACTCATTATAGGGACAAAATTAATTGTAATTACACACATCTTCATGTTAGGTGCATTACTAAAGCTTACATGGGTACATTCCCCGCAAAATAAAAGCTTGCACTTATCTATGAAAAAATGTTAGAATGGAAAAAAAATAGGAACACAGGGAGTGAATATAAGGATAATGGTCAAAAATAAACCTGTAGATGACTTGCGATACTGTCTCTGGTGAGGTAATCCACTTTCATTAGTTCCAATATCTTTTTTGGAACGGCCTCTAAAAAAAGTAATAAAATTTCTTAGTGGAAACAATCACAGAAATATAAGAATTGTATCAATGAATGAGGCAAAAAAATATGAAGTCTTACTGTCTAGGCCGATCTGGTCAATAGCTTCTAGAAATTTGTTCTGAAGCTCAATTGTCCATACCACCCTTGGCTTCTTCCAGGTGGTGGATACGTGTGTGATCTCTTGGTTCTCGTTAGAATCATATCTTTCATTGCCCTTATTATCTGAGTCCTTGCTCGTGGCAGCAGTCCTTGGCTGCACTCTATCATCATCATCATCATTGTTGTTGTTGTTGTTGTTGATGTGTGTTTTTGCTTCAAAATTTCTCCTCCTTTCAACATGTTGCCATATATTTTTTAGCTCATTGGTGCACGCTGGCTTCACCAAATAGTCGCACGCCCCATGTGTTATGCCCTTCATCACAGCCTTCTTGTCGCAATCCACAGATAGCACTGCATGACATATGGCCCGTAACTTAGCTTTGGAATTTGTAACTTCACAAAAATCTGTGAACTGGACATGATGTTTTCCCCAATGCTTAAAGGAAGAAAAAGTTCAAATGTTCTTGAAATGTGCCATGCAATCGGAGAAGCAAATGTATTACACATGATTTTCAAACAATATCATGGCTATCATAAATTTGGTGTTTCAAAGCACATTAAATGGGACAAATTTCACAGATTCAATAGAAATAAACAGAAACAATGGCTAAAAAGTAACTATAGCACAATGTCAAGAAATCTGCAAGATTGTGGATATTATCGTTAGCCTACTAAATGTATCTACTTAAAAGTGGCACTCCTACTTTATATGCTATATATTCTCAAGAGTAAATTGTTTTCAAGACTAATAATCTCAAGGAGATTGAAGAAGAGTAATCCTTTACCCGTAAAAAAGATGAGTAATCCTTTAATAATGTGAACGCAATATAGGTAATTTCCGAATTGTATATTTCATGCCAACCTAGCAAATGGGTGCGGTGCAATTGTATACTTTCTCCAAAATTAATTAATTAATATCCTGGATCTCCAAAATTCACGAGTAAAAGTACGCTCTCTTTTTTTGCGGGGTAGTAAAAGTACGCTCTTGAAGACAATTGCCAGCTCATGGCATGTTAAAATGAAAGAAAAAAAGACTTTAAGTTGAGCAGTGAGAGTACTGATGACGGGCAGATCCATCTCAAGGTGGATGAGCTCAAGGAGCTTGAAGCCGTCCACGCCTGGCATGTGCACGTCGGTGATCACCAGGTCGAACTCTGCCTTCCCCGCCCTTAGCATCTTCAACGCTGTCTTCGCGTCCGTCACGGTCGTTGCTGTACAGCAGCAAGGATTACTCACAGAAAGAAGAAAGGATCACCTAGCTCCGATTCTAATTTCTAATGGACTAGGGCGGAGAGACTCACGGTTGTATTTGCAGCAACGCAGAACGACCTCCAGTACCTTGAGGCAGACGCTGTCGTCGTCCACAGCGAGCACGTGCAGCCCCTCCGGGAACTTGTCCCCTGCCGGAGCCTCCATCCTCTGCCTTTCATCCCCACCCATAGCCGCCATGTTCTCCGAAATTCTTCTCACCTGGCAAGGCAAACGCCATCAAGAAACAACTAATTAGAAAACAACGGGGGGTAACCAACACAAACCCCGCAACAATCAAGAGCACAACCCAAAACCTCCTACAATGGCTTCCTCGCGATAGGAAGAACAGAACAATGTGGATTTGAGAGGAGAAGGACCGCGGTGGTGAGAGGGATAGAGGATGCAGGGGGCTATTTATAGGAGGAGACAGGGGTGGAAGTCCTGCGTTCCAGAGGTGGAAGGCCCTCTGCTCCCTGGTCGTGTGTGCGCTGCAGACGTTCGGATTTTTCGGTTGAATGGAGATGGAGAGAGAGAAAGATATATCGTTTACAAAGAAGAGAAAGAGATATATATCCTACAGGAGATAGATGTCTGTTGTTTAGTGCCGTTTATGCTTTCATTCCCCTTCCACGAACCTTCCTATTTTTCTTTCCGTCCATTGTCAAATGTCAGCATATCTGTTCGTGAGCCAGTCTTGGTTTTCATTTTGGTGTTTTCTCCCGATGCTGGAGCTATAGATGATATCATCTGTATTACAAAAGAGGGTCTTGGAGATGATATCTCAAATTAATACCCGGCCTCATCTCAGTTCTCACCTAATTTTTTTGGTGCGTTGAAACAGTATGATCAGTATATCAAATCGATCATATATTTTCAGTTATCTGAATTACTGCATTATGTGATATATAAACCAAGAGATGATCCATTCGATGAGCGAGGTCATTTGGATGACGGGCCTAGTGTGAGCCCAGATATTTCTTTGAATGAGGTGATTAGGCTCCTTCCATGAGAGGAGAGCAAAACCACGGGTCTGTTCCTGTTTTATATCTTTTCTTTTGTTGTTTTGCCACCAAACTCTCTGAATTACGAAGGTGAGGCTCTTGCTTTTTTCAGTTGAATGAAGATGGAGAGAGCGTCTTTTTACTTGCTTTGACCGGGCAAGGAGAGGGTGTGCATTCGTATACTTGTGATTGAATGGCACCGTGAAAATCTGGAGGCCTAAATGTATACGTTATATGTCTTGATTACAAAGAAGCGAGAGAGAAAGAAAGATGTCTCATTTACAAAGAAGGGAAGGAAATATATATCGTGCAGGAGATAGATGTCTGTAGTTTAGTGCCTTTTTTGTTTTCATTCTCCTCCATGAAGCTTCCTATTTTTGTCTCCATTCCATTGTCAAATGTCAACATATCTCTTCGTGGCCTGGCACTTGACCCGGTCCACTTTCTTGGTTTTCGTTTTGTTGTTTTCTCACCCCAGATGTTCGAGCTACAGATGATATCATATGTATTCCAAAAGAGGGTCCTCGAGATGATTTGGTGCGTTCAAAGAGTATGATCAGTATCTCAAATCCATTATCCATTTTCAGTTATCCGAAAATACTGCATCATGTGATATACAAACTAAGAGATGATCCATTGAACGAGTGAGGTGATTTGGCGGCTGGGCCTACTGAACCCAGAATTTTGTTCAATAGAAATCCTATTGAAAAGTTTGAAATCTGAAAATAATTCCACCTGTATGTATATATTACATATGTGTAAAAATGTATTAAAATATACTTTGCATGAGGATAAGTACATCATGTGCTGTTTTTTTTTTGCTTGGTAATACGTGTCTCATTCATATCATAATGATCAAAGTACAAGTCACGTAATGACCGACATGACAAAACTGAAAAGATAGCGGAACATCTCTGAGCTTGACACCAATGCCTGTCACCTGCCTTCGGCACCACCACAGCAGCCACCAAAGAAAGGAATGACAGATCACCTCCACACCCGAGCTCGACGCGGCTCCATCGCTGATAGGCAACTTTGCGGAGCTCCAGTGGATCAACAAAGCGAAGCCATTGACGTTGAACGAATCAGACCGGGGCAACACCCCAGGCACGCCATTGAACTCCAGATCTAGCACCCGACCACGACTAAGACGCCGAAGGAGGAAACCATACCTGCCATCCACGAACCACGAACTCAGACACGTTCCGTCTTCCATATGTCGTCGACGCAGTCCACAATCTGCATCCGCTCCTGGACGACCTCCCAAGCTCCGCGCCGATGCTGGAGAAAACACCGTCACAACGGCGGAGCCCGAGGACACAAGTCCACCACGAGGATGCCGCCACCGCCACGCCATCCTTGCTTGAACAGACTGGTTTCCAAATCCAGCTCCAACAATAGGGCTGATGGCCTTGTCAGAGAAGGATCCGAAGAATCTTTATTTAACACCGTCATCTTCACCGCCGATGCCAAGATGATGAACAGTCTAAAAACCTATACTACTAGGAAGGAAAAACGATCCACACGCGTGGATCCGGCGACCACCCTCACCACCGACGACCGAGGTCGCCGGCAGAGGGGAGCCGCCGGAGGACGGCGCTGCAATATTGTTGTCTCCCAGCGGCAGCTAGGGTTGGAGCCGCCAGGGACGAGAGCGAGAGGACGCGTTTCCCGGCCGTACGTAGGCGTATGTATCTCGTATGTACTGTTTGTTATTTCTAAATCCATATAGTGGCTCTTTTGTGTATGTATGTATGTATGTATGTATGTATGTATGTATGTATGTATGTATGTATGTATAAAAACATGAATTACATGGAAAATTATAGCCGCAAAGATCATATCTGTATGTGCATGTCCAAAAAAAGCCATACTTTACACCTCAAATATTTATTTTCAGAATTTTCAAAAACCAAGACTCATTGGAGTCCTGGATACAAAAATAAAACTTTGTCATGAATCGTTTTAAAAACCAAAGCCCAAAAGAAAATTTGACAATGCTTACTTATTGCCAAAGAATCACATGGAAACAGAGAAGCGATGAAGAATTTGGATTTTAAATTTAAAGTGTTGGCCAAAAGCCTATGGTTATGATTTAGGCTGGTGGACCTCCCTACAACTTAAAATACATTGTTGTAGAAGAAGCCAGCCCGTGGCAGCCCTTTCTTGCAAGATTTACCTTTTACTAGTTTCATATTCTTTTTCGCAAAATATTAGAGAGCAATGATGTTCTATTGAATTTACTTGGAGCTTACATTATTCATGCACATGAATAATTATGTTGTGAGACACAAACATATGATAAATCAAATCCTATTGATATTATTTAAGCGATGTAGCAGTGCTGCTTACTACCATGGTGGAAAATGCTTATGAAAACCTAAATAATGTAAATAAATGGAGCCAACATGCCACGTGACAATTGGAGATGAAAGGAGTCAACATGCCACATGACAATTGGAGCTGAAAGGAGTAAACGCACCACTCGACAAACAATGATATTGGGAGTAAACATGCCACGTGATAAATGGAGATGAAATTATTCAACATAACACATGACAAATAGAGATTAAATGAGTCAACGCACTATGCGACAAATATATGTCATGAGAACTAGAATGTTCAGATGTGGAGGTTTAAATTGACACACAACGATTTATATTTAGAAACACCCCAAGACACCACTTAAGCTCGTTGCTTCAAATGAAGTCCAACAGGATGCAATGATCTATAGTAATACATCTATGATTTTCTCTTTTTAAATGAACTTGGAGAACTTTATGACTCCCCAATGAAAATGAAAACATTCTACATTTTTACGTTACATCTCCATATTTCACATGGTGCATCTACTCTTTTTCCATAACAAAATATTACATGTATATGGTATGCAGTTTATTCCCTTAATTGTCTCCTAAAGGTTTGGCAGATTATTTGCCAGTTCATTGTATCTCGTAATAATTCACATGAGAATTCATGATTTTGATGAACAACGAGAACCTTCATGGAAAGTCATAGTATATCATCCCCTCCATATTTTTTCAAAAAGATAAAACCATAGATTAGCTCACAAAACACTAGTCTAACGCCAACCTTTAGAAAGTACCGGGATGAATATTACCTAATATCCAATTCACAAAATAGCACAATTATTAGTAATTCTTGTAGATCATTGTATAAACTAATTTGTAGGAATGAGATTAAGTGGTGCTCCTAGGTCTTCCTAAATACTAATTGTTAAGTGTCGGTCTAATCCTCCAGATCTGAACTTCTTGATTCTCAAGATATATATTTGTCGTATAACGCCTTTACTACTTTCATCTCCAATTTTCATGTATCACATCGAATCTTTTCATCTCCATTTATCGAGTGGCGTGTTGACTCTTCTTTTCTTTGTTGCTGTGTGGCGTGTTGACCCTTCTTTTCTTTCTTGCTGTGTGGCGCATTGACTCCTTTCATCTCCTTTTTATGTGGCACATTGACTCCTTTTGTTCGCATTAGTTAGATTTTCGTAAGAATTGTCCACAATGATAGTAAGTACTGCCACATCCCTTAAATCGTATTGAAGGGCTTGTGATGTCGTATGTTTGTATGTCGTATCAACATAATTTTTGTGAAGGATTTGCATGGTGTCTGTTCACCGGACAAACAATTCGGCCTCCATGTAAATTCATAGGAGAAGTACCGGAAATGAAATCATATAACCCCATAAACAATGATCTTCTCATTAAAATGCATCTTGGTCTGGTACTTCCAGTTTTCTAGCCGAAATATAAGACATAATGAGAACTATATAACCTAATTAAGCAAAAGAACCCTTGATGCATCATAAAGAAAAGCAAGCATACCTCAAAATTAACTTAAAATTAATGATTTGTACATCTTGACACTTTTTGCAGTGCTTGCTTAAATTACAGATACTAGGATATCATTCCTCTCTAATATTGAGACTGAATAATCTAATGATGACCCTCCTAGTGTATATCACATAGAGTTCCTTGTTTTATTCTAGAATTTGTTGGTAATGTCATGAAATTCATTCGAGGTATTGTGTCATTTCAGCACATCAAGATTTCTTCCTTGTATACATTTATGTCTACAATTGTGTGAATACATTGACTATGAGAGAATAATTTTTATGCAAATAAATATATAAACACTCACTTTCTTTGGTGTAAATTTCCTATACAAAGTAAGATGATTTGCGTCAAAGGGATGTATTCAAGACCAAAACTTTTGGAATTAGACCATTGGATCAACAGACCTGATGTTAAATTTAGGTATACAGATCCCCTATCACCATTTACATTTACAATCAAGTAAACCTACCTAATCATTTTTTATATGGTAGTCTATCTCTATCTGTTTCGTGTACCTCGAGTCTTGTAACCAATCATTATCATCTCTATTGTATGGATAAATAAATATAAGACCATGCAGCCCCTATGAGGGTGGATAATCTTTGACCAATCGATATCATGATTCTTAAAATGGAACTTGAGCTAGCCTCTTCCTAGATTCAAAGCAATGGCATCATCTATTTCCTCCATCCATGCTATCCTCAACAAACCAATATCGGGCAACTCACTAGGGAAGAATATATGTTGGAGCGCAAGTTGTGCTCCAGAGTACGTGACTCACAACTCACAGGTTATCGATGGATATCGCCTGGTACTATGCAAGATTATTGAGACAACAATCGACAAGCAAAGGAGTGGATAACTAGTCCGGTCTATGTGGTTGGCTTAGTACTATAGGTCCTAGGACATATCCTCATTTCACTCTTAAATAACGTATTTCTTGGAAATATACCCTAGAGGCAATAATAAATTTTATGGTTGATCAGCAATCGCTTCTAGAGTATGAGATTGAGAGGAAAACCTAGTTCCATGTGTGGAAAGATAAACACTAAGTAGTTCATTAATATCACCTCTAAGATTAGCTCACGTGTTGTGTGATAATCTTGTTTTCCTAGTCATAGGGCATTGTTAAAGTAACAAGGATGATGGTAACAATGGGAAAATATTGTTCCTAGAACAAGGGTGTTGGACAGTCCCAGCAAAATGCTATACTTTGATATTAGATCATCACTTTGTTAATCCTATAAAGGATGCTAGAGTACATCTGCACCATCCACTTTACTCTGGCCTCCCACAGTTGACTCCCTCGGGCTCTCCACGTCATCCAATCGGCCCGGACATCATGCACCCGGGCAGCTTCCCTTGGGGACCATGACGGGTGGACCGCGGGCATGCCGTGGGCCACCGTCATGTGGTGTTTTCTACCGCACCCGCTTGCACCTATTGCACGTTGCCCCATACGTTACGGATAGCTTTGGTCCTCCTTTCAGCGTCCTTGGCCCCCGGGAGGGTTGGTTTAGTCGTGCCATTTAGTCCAACGCGACTATCTGGATCGGAGCAGCGCGTGCTGGGTAGTAGGAGAGGGCTATCCGGCTAGGGGTTGTGTGCCTCCTCACGTGCCTGAGAGTCTCCTACTTAGGCTCTCTACCCACCCTGGATGTTTGGTTCTCATGCATGGTTGTGCGTGCATGTGCTTGACAGCTCAGGGCATTGGTCCCGCATCGTGTGTGCCGCCTCGCGCATTATAGAAGTGACTGTTGATACATCTAAAATGTATCTATATTTTTCTTATTGTTTCATACTATATCTATATCACTTTGGCATACTTTTGCGAACACTTTGTATTTTTTTTCCTTGGCTCACCTATTAATTTAGTGCAGAGTGCCAGTTCTTGTTTTCTGTTGTTTTTGGACTTTGCGGGAGATTAAATTTTATTGGGCTCAAAAACTCGGAAACAAATCAGTGAAAGTCTCAAGTGCAGAAGCTTTCTCGGGTAACCAACATAGACATGAGGGCTGCCTGTGGCCCCCACGCGCCCTCTCCGCGCGCCCAGGGGACGTGTGGGCCTGATGCATGGGCCCTATGTTGCTCTGATTTACCGCCTCTTGGTCCATCTTCCCTTATATGATTTTGAAAACCCTTGGGATTTTATGCCCCAAAATTTCCACCGCCGCACACATTTGTTTCTTCATGGTCTAGTCTGGAGGCCTTTTTTGGAACTTTTTCGGAGGGGGTTCTCATGGTTTCCATCTCCATCAACATGAAGGCGATGATGATCGCCCGTGATAGTTTCCTGGGCCATGCTTCTGTAGAAGTACCTAGATGGCTCTCTCTCTCTCTCTCTCTCTCTCTCTCTCTCTCTCTCTCTCTCTATTCTAAATACAAATATCACATGAGCTGCCCTACATGATTGTGATCCATCTGAGGTAATTTGGTGGTATGTTCGATGTTATATGATGAATTGTCACTTTATGATCAGATTTATTCATGAATTCTCTTGAGATCTATTTCGTTCTTTTGCTGCATAATTATTATTTATATATGCTCTTCAATCTATTATCTCTTTTTCTTTGGCCAATCAGAGGAGTTGTGTATGATAGTTGGGTTCAACCGTATAAGTAAGCTAACATAGTGGCGGAAAGTGGAAAAGGCTTGTATCTATTTTGTTGCCGCTAGGGATAAAAAGTTGGTTCTGTACTTTTCCTTCGAACGTGGGGTGAAGACAATATACCATCTCATTCATGTGATCATAATAATTGCAATACTTTGTTTTATTAACTTTATACTTTCATATGCTTGTTGAATAGCGGTCTTGGGTGGAGTATTAACTATAGAAGTCCTAATACTCCCTCTGTTCCTAAATATAAGTCTTTTTAGATATTTCAATATAGACTACATACGAAGAAAAATGAGTGAATCTACACTCACTACTAGGGAAATGCTTATACACAGGAGCTCACCAGTAGCGCTTTTAAAAAGGAAGCGTTGCTACTAGCAGTAGCACTTGGTCTGTAAGAGCACTGCTACTATGCACATAGCAGTAGCGTTGTATATAGAAAACATTCTACTACTACAATTGCCAGACGGTTGTAGGTAGGCTAGGTATACTAGTAGCGCTCATACATTAAAAACGCTACTGCTATTGTACTTAGCAGTAGCGGTGGTTGATAACCAGCGCTACTACTATGGGGCACCTTATCCGTACATGGCCCGTGCGCGTCCTCACTCTCCCCCTCACACTCCCACTCACTCCGCCGCGCGCCGTCGCCGCCGACACCCACCAGCACCCCTCTGAAAGTGCATGTAGTCCCCATGTGTGGTTTTGGTAATTAGTGACAATCCTTATGGACTAATGTTTGCATTGAGATATACATTTGAAAGGTTAGTCCTATTGGAAAATGATTGAAGAATAATGGAAGACAACTCCTTTGAAGCAACAATGACCTTGAGATGATCAAAATGAAGTTCATTGGAGTATCTTAAGAGTTGTCGTGCTTAGAGCTATGGTTTGAGCCATAATGGATCAAGATCTTAAAAGGATGATTTGAATGATGAATTCTAGGAGTGGCTCAAAGATATGATCATAATGGACTCATGTGTTGAGTCATGATTGATCAAGTATTCAAGCAAGCTGTTCAAGTGAAGAATTCAATATACCCTTCAAGACGTCAAGATTAAACATGAAGTAGAGATATAGGTTGACCAAGATGAAGCTCAAAGATCGAACTCTAAATGGTCAACACACAAGCGCAAATGATGCACCACATAGGATCTTGTGGTATGATAAGAAATTATCGATTGCACTCTGTGTACTAACCCATACTATGTGTTGTCTATGTTTTTGAGGGTTAGGTGATTCTCATGGGCTCGCATTGAGAGAGAGATTTCAAGTGTCTATGAGAGGATGACATCAAGTGTTGGTGATCATGGTTGACAAGGGCAAGTTCAAGATAACCATCCCAAAGGATTACATGCTTGAAGCCTGTGGATGATCACATGATGGACAAGTGAAGATGAATACAAAGCAAAGCTTCCCACATTATGTATGAGGGAGAGACTTGAAGAATTCACCAATGTCTTGCCTTCATCTTGAGCCAAGAAGAAACATCAACATCAAGCTCAAGTGAACGGCTTGTGTCAAAGGTATTAGTTCCTTTGACGTTAGTGTTGTGGAGTGATGACCACCAAAGAAACATATACACTCAAGAATGGATTCTCGATAGCTATGTAGTGTAGATCTTCTATGATTCTTGAGTTATAGGGATCCCACACTATTAAGAGGGGTCAAAGGGGTTTGTGATGGATTTGCTCAAGTCAACATCTTCTATACACAATTCCACTCATATCCTATATGATAAAGAAAAGCCAAAGCCAAATAGTTTACCAAAATATATGATCTAACCTTTGCATACTTTGCACCCTCCATTTTGGTTTATCTTGGGTGGTTCTCTATGTGAGGACCTGGAGTTTTTCCATAGCTTCAAAACGAGCCAAAGATCATCAAAATTGGAGTCCGTATGAAAAAGGTGTGCATGTTTTAGTTTTGGGGTTCCTGCTATTTTTTTATTGGCCGAATGTCCGGTAGCATATGGAAATCTGGTGGCCATATCCAGCAGCAAACGGGCGGATTTCCGGTACTTACCGGACATCCGGTCACTGGACGTCCGAAAAGTGTCGGACATCCATCAAACCTGTTTCACAAATATGCTGCTACATTCGTCTGATGGCGTGCTACAGCCATCGGACGTTCGGTGTTCCACCGGACGTCCGGTGCCTATTTTGCCACCGGACGTCCGGTAATCCACCGGACGTCCGACACTTTCCTGGGCAGAATTCCCCCAAACGGCCAGATTTGTGCCCATACTATAAATACCCCTTCACCACTTTGTGGAGGGGTTGAGCAACACAAATATCCTCACCCACATTTCAGAAAAGCTCCCTCTCCTTCTCCTACCTCAAATCTGAGATCCCGGAGAGATTTGTGAGAGTTCTTGAGAGAGATTTCACCCATTGATAGATCCACTCCCTCTCCCTCTCTTGACTAAAGGAATTTGTGATTTGAGCAAGTCTTGAGCATTTCCCCTTTGTTCTTATTACTCTTGGAGGTTGGAGACTCCTAGGCGGTAGGAGTGCTCCGGTGAGGAATCAACTTGTGATTTGTCCCCCCGGAAAGTTTGTGAAGGTTTGGAGGCCGCCTCAAGGTCTACCACTAGTGGTTGAGAATCGCCTTCGTGGTGATATCTCAAGGAGAATAGGGTGAGCCTTCGTGGCATTGGTGTGCCTTCGTGGTAACATCCACCTCTCTAATGGTGACTAGCTTCCCTCCAAGGAAATGAATATCGGGATACATCCTCGTCTTTGTGACTTTCGTTATCCCTAAACCAAACTCCTTACTTGTGGTTTACTTTGGTCACTTGACCGTGCATTCCTTCACTATATCTTGTTATCCTCATTATATTGTGTTGGCCATTCCCTTGAAGAGATTATTTAGGCCTACAATTTATATTCGCAATTCATACTTTCTACTATTGTTTTGTCTTATGCTTAGTGTGAATTGCTAGCTTGTAACATTCATTTTCATATCTTGTGACATAACTTGTGTAAGCTTGTAGTGCTTACTTGAGTTTGCTTGTATAATTCAATTCCATATATTGCGATACAATTTGTGTAAGCTTGTATTGCTTACTTGTGGTTGTGTGTATTATACATTTCCATATCTCATGATATACATTGAGTAAGTTTGTGTGACTTACTTGTGCTTACTCATATCCTCATTGTTCCCATCTTGTTTATCCTAAGTTCTTGGTTCACTTAGTGAGCCAAGTATATTTAGGATTTGTTCTTGAAAAGTATCCGCTTAGTTTATTTCCGCATTAGGATATAGC
>NC_057813.1:727953664-727954814 GCF_018294505.1 Triticum aestivum
CTGGCGGCCCCCTCCTCCTCCTCCTCCTCCTCCCTCCTCCTCCCACCTGCTCTCTCACCCCCCTCCCTCCTCCTGCTCTCTCCTCCTCCTCCCACCTCCTCCTCCTCCTTTCTGTAATAGAAAGTTTTTTAGTAATAGAATTTAGTAATAATATTTTTAGTAAAAGAAAATAAAAATATAAATTTTTAGGTACAGAAATGTATTATGCTATATGAGATTTTTCATTAAATCTAGCTTATTTTTTGTTGCCGTGTACGTCGTCAATGTGTGGGTGGACTGTTGGCAGCGGAATGCTCTGACTTCACCTTGTAGCGAGTGGCTTCGGCCCATTTATTCATGGGGCGGTTGTATGTTTGCTTGTTGTGGTGTGTGGGGGTGTCCTGGTATATATGATGAGGTTGTCTTATTCTTCTCTTGTGTCTGCCTTGCATACCATTATGTTTTCTTCACTGGCACGGCTTCCTTAAATTTTCTCGGTGTAGCGGTTTGTTTGTCGTCGGCACCGGCGGACGGTTCATGTGTAAAACATATCTATATTTTTTATTGTTTCATGTTGCTATATTATCATTTATATATATTATATCATTTTATATGATTTTTATGGACTAGCGTATTAATATAGTTCCCAGTTCTAGTTCCTGTTTTCTTCTTGTTTTTGATTTCGTGGGAAATAAATATCTACCGAAGTCAAAATACGTTGCCGATTTAACACGATTGTTTTTCGGAAACAAGAAACACTCAAAGCTTCGGGAGACACTGAGGGGACCGACGAGGCAGCCACATGGAGACATGGCGCATCCAAGGGGTGGCCACGCCACCTGTCCATGTGGGCCCCTTGAGCACCGCATTAGTCTAACTCCACCGCCGTAAATCCCTATAAATACTATACCATTAGTCGTGCTTCCAAGAGAATTTTATCGCCGCCGCAAGATGTTGTTCCGAAGATATCTCATCTGGCGCCCTATTTCCGAGTTCTTTTGGAGGGGAAAGCCATTGCCGGAACATCTTCATCAACCTTGCTGTCTCCATGATGATGTGTGAATAGTTCCTTTAGGACCTATGGGTCCATAGTTCAGTTAGATGGGTTTTTTCTCTATTTTTGGATCTCTTCAATACCATGTTCTCTTCCAAGATCAATCCAAGGTAATTC
>NC_057813.1:727954824-727968670 GCF_018294505.1 Triticum aestivum
TATATGAGATTTTTCATTAAATCTAGGTTTTTTAATACAATAGATTTCGTTCGATGATGGTATCAAATGTAGGTTTTTTAGTAAATGTAGGTTTATGAGGATATATAGATAGATGGATGGATGGACAGATGTTAGGGCTAGAACTAGGGTATTTTTAGTAATTGTATAGGTCTTTTCAATTTTTAGGATTAGAAAAAGGTATTTTTGGTAAGTGTTAGGGCTAGAACAAGGATGTTTTTTAGTAAGTGGTTAATAGAACTAGTTTACTTATAGTAAGTGGTTAATAGAACTAGTTTATTTATAGTAAGTGGTTAATAGATCTAGTTTATTTATAGTAAGTGGTTAATAGAACTAGTTTATTTATAGTAAGTGCTTAATAGACTAGTGAATAGGTTTTTTGAATATAAAAAAGTTTTAGTAATTGAAAATTTTAGTAATAAAAATTTTTATTAAGAAAATTTTTAGTAATAAAAAATTTTAGTAAGAAAATTTAGGTATGGAATTTTTTTTGTAGTTTTGTTTTTCAATATAGAAATGTATTGGAAAATTTAATTATTTTATGTCATTATCACTTTGTCATCAAAGAATCCTATATGAGATTTGATGATCTAAAATTTTACTCAGTGGAATATGCAGGCTTTGTAGAGTCGTGTCTCGTTGGAGTGATCGCCATCCGAGCTACCTCTACTTCCTCTACACCCGAGTCGGTGAGCTAAAAGTCCACCTCCTCCTTCTCTACTCCTCTGTGTTGAATAGAGTAGAACTAGGGTATTCAGTTATGCTTCTTAACCAAATGAAATGTTCAGGTTATAAGATATATTGAAATTTTTTGTCAATATGAACCATTGAAATGCATCGTTGTATGTGTATGGACATCTTTGTATCGCAGGGAGAGTCCGAGTGGCCTATGTTTTGCCGGAGTGTTGATTCATTTCCGTTCGACAAATTTCAGGCGCTCGATATGTCCTATTTTATCAAAGGTCATGCCGGATTTTTCCATGAATTTAAGCATGACTTGTGCTAGAATATGTAGGAAATATCGAGTGCCCCGGATTTTCTAGAAAGAGAAATAAATGACATTTCAAGTTGACTTAAGTCTGCGGGACTCCATACATGACAATCACCATATATGAGAGAAGAAGAATGCCGAGTGTTGTCGTGGGGGTCGCTTCACCTTCTTCTCTTTGTGCTAGACCTTTGTTGTGCACTAGGGGAAGGAGTAGCGACCATCATCGATGGTCAAAAAATCGGTGAGGGAGTGTCCACCATATATGAGAGAATAAGAATGCCGAATGTTGTCATGGGGGTCGCTTCTCCTTCTTTTCCTTGTGCTAGATATTTGTAATGCACTAGGCTAAGGAGGAGTAGCGACCATCACTGAAGGTCGCAATATCAGAGAGGGAGTGCCCACCATATACATGAGATGAGAGTTTAGGAAGGAAGACTCGACAGACCTAAAGTCAACCCGTTGCATACTGAGTAATAGTGATATGTGTTGAGCTTCCTGGTAGTTGCCTTCGATCTATTTTCAATTAATGTTTCAACTATGAACATAGGAAATGTCTGACGACGAAAGAGAATTCGTTATGTGCAAATACTGCAAAGACTAGCACGACCTGTGCGACAGGCCTCACCTATTTGGTGGTAGGCGCTTCAGCATTGTGCTGGATGAGAACTTCAAAGTGGATACAGTAAGTCAAGACGACAAGTCTTTTGTCGTAATTAAGCATGACTTCTGCTTCTTTTGCTTCAACTTATAATTTTAATTTTTTTACTATTCTACTAGCGTATCCCCTGCCATGCAAGAATTTATGTCTTGGATAAGATTGGTTTCAATACTATGGAAAGTATGGAGGTAAAGAGAGTTCACTTGAGGACCGAGCATGGTTATACTTTTGCCATAAAATTATACAATGTAGACACCTACTCCTATTATGAATGCAAAAATTGGAGAGCACTATGCAAGGCTTATGCATTTGAGCCTAATGCTTATCACCTTTGATATTCGTCCGAAAGATGAAATTGAAGGTAATATCGACATCTGGGTCGATGTGCAGATGCCTTCAGTTCTACCATTATGTGAGTTTCTCAACCATATTTATTAAGTAATTTATATTATTTATTTAAAAATAGTTGACAACTAATTTCTATTGACAGCTTATATCCATTCAAGCAAAAATGTTCGACGCTTGGTAGACAGCACCTACTACTATCTCAGGGCTGAACTAAACTGCGAGGAGATAGGTCATTATGTTTCATGGCTTGAGGATCTTGAGACTATCAAGACAGGTTATTTTCTTGGACTTCCAGATATTAGTACTCAAAATGTGTGACCACTAGTGTGTGTATTGAACTACGGTCACATCTATTTAGGAAAGATGGTAAGATTTTTACTATTTGTCCTCAATGCATCTTTTGCATACATTATTTTTAAGGTAAACTTCATTGCTAAGTATGTTACTACGATGTTCTTCAATAGGGACTCCTGATGAGTGTTGTGCCTCGTTGGATCGATCCTAAAGTTCGCATGACAATGGTTAGCTTACAGCCAAGATATCCTGCATTGCACATGAGTGCATTCATCATTTCTTGAAGTGGGCAAGTCTTAATAGTCAAAGATTGGAGCAAAATTGTGAAGGATCGCAGCAGAGAAGTACTAGGGGGCAGCAATCAAACGCGCAGTCCACAATTAGGAGACAGGTTCATCTGCGTTCTCCAATATGATGAAGCAAGAGTGTTACACATGTTTAATGCTATTTTACCTGAGAGAGAGCAGCAGGAGTGATTAGCTAGCTAGACT
Organism: Triticum aestivum; assembly: GCF_018294505.1. Lineage (NCBI taxonomy): Eukaryota > Viridiplantae > Streptophyta > Magnoliopsida > Poales > Poaceae > Triticum > Triticum aestivum. Next base: position 727,957,625 of record NC_057813.1, read on the forward strand.
GAGTTTGAAGATGATGATGTGCTACACTATGACTATGATGATTAAATAGTTAGTGTTGGTGGTAATGACTATGATGATGATTATTAGCTAGTGTTGGTGGTGATTAGATAGTACACTATGGCTATGATGATTAAATAGTGTTGGTGGTAATGACTATGATGATTATTAGCTAGTGTTGTTGGTGATGATATGATGCAAGAGTTTTTATATTAATTAATATGATCATGATGATGATGTTGAAAGTATACTACTAATCCAAACTTGATCTTGATCTAGTTTGGATTAGTAGTACTTTCGATGTGCACCACATGTTGCCTCCACTTGAACCTAATCCACATTCATTTCACCCACTATTGGATATACTAACTAATCATGGTCATAAAATCATATGATGAAAGTACTGTATATAAAACCTATACAAATACAGCAAAAATAAGCTGCATTTTCAAAAAATACATGAAAAATAAGCAGTAGCGCTTTTCAATGACGAGCGCTACTGCTACTTACTATTATCAGCAGCGCTTTTCCATGACGATTGCTACCGCTAACTAGGTATAGCAGTAGTGCTGGAAAACAAGCGCTACTGCTACCTGTTAGCTGTAGTGCCTTACTGATAGCGCTTCTACAAGCACTACTAGTAGCTATAAAACAAGTGCTACAACTAGGGTTTACCCTAGTAGTGACTCTACACTATGTCTACATACATTTATATGTAGTCCATATTGAAATCTCTAGAAAGACTTATATTTAGGAACAGAGGGAGTATTATAGATGCATGCCATGAATAGCCATACTCAAAAATATTGCAATTTAATCATTGCCCAACTATGATTTTTTACCACACCATGTTTTCTTCTGGAGACAGACCTCTAGTGAACCTATGGACCCTGGTCCATTTTCTTTCATATAGTTTTCAATCTCAATAAGGTCCTTATTCCTTACTTTTACTCCATTATTGTGATCTCTGACGTAATTTGGTGGTGTATTCTATGGTGTATAATGAATTTTCACTTTATCATAAGATTTATTCATGAATTCTCTTGAGACATATTTGGTTCTTTTGTTGCATAATTATTATTTATATATGCTCTTTAATCTATTCTCTCTTTTTCTTTGCCCAATTTTGGGGTTTGATCATCAGAGGGAGTTATGTATGATAGTTGGATTCAACCGTACGAGTAAGCTAACATAGTGACAGAAAGTGGAAAAGGCTTATATTTGTTTTGTTGCCACTAGGGATAAAAATTTGGTTGTGTACTTTTCCTTTGAACGCAAGGTGAAGACAATATACCATCTCATTCATATCATCATACGAATTGCAATACTATGTTTTTAACTTAATACTTTAAGATGGATTCTGAATAGCAGTCTTGGGTAGTGTATTAACTATAGATGGCATAATATTATAGATGGATTCTCATATGTTAATTTTTACATGAATAGTCATACTCAAAAATATTGCAATTTAATCATTTCCCTAGTATGATTTGTTACCACACCATGTTTTCTTTTGGAGAGGCATCTCTAGTCAACCTATGGACCCCGGTCCATTTTCTTCCATAAATTGTTCAATCTCAATAAAGGTCCTTTCAATTCCTTAATTTTTCTTTCTTGCATATTTCATTCAACTCTTTCCACATTTGAAACTAGCAAACCTAGTGAAATTGACAACCTCACTAGTATTGTTGGGGGCACAAGGAGATTTTTTTTGTCTGTGTGCATGTATTGATCATGGTTGTAAGCACTTAGCTCATGTTGGTTTAACAGACCTAGAGGTCACTTAAGGGAAATTGTTGCTTGCTACAACCCCTTATACTTGGGGGCGCAAGAACTTCCAAGTAGAGAGGAAGCAACTGATCGGCCTGTCTACCTACCTAGGAGTTTGGTTCTCCAATCCGAGCTTATTTTTTGTTGCCGTGTATGTCGTCAGTGTGTGGGTGGACTGTTGGCAGCGGAATGCTCTGACTTCACCTTGTAGCGAGTGGCTTCGGCCCATTTATTCATGGGGTGGTTGTATGTTTGCTTGTTGTGGTGTGTGGGGGTGTCCTGGTATATATGATGAGGTTGTCTTATTCTTCTCTTGTGTCTGCCTTGCATACCATTATGTTTTCTTCACTGGCACGGCTTCCTTAAATTTTCTCGGTGTAGCGGTTTGTTTGTCGTCGGCACCGGCGGACGGTTCATGTGTAAAACATATCTATATTTTTTATTGTTTCATGTTGCTATATTATCATTTATATATATTATATCATTTTATATGATTTTTATGGACTAGCGTATTAATATAGTTCCCAGTTCCAGTTCCTGTTTTCTTCTTGTTTTTGATTTCGTGGGAAATAAATATCTACCGAAGTCAAAATACGTTGCCGATTTAACACGATTGTTTTTCGGAAACAAGAAACACGCAAAGCTTCGGGAGACACTGAGGGGACCGACGAGGCAGCCACATGGAGACATGGCGCATCCAAGGGGTGGCCACGCCACCTGTCCATGTGGGCCCCTTGAGCACCGCATTAGTCTAACTCCACCGCCGTAAATCCCTATAAATACTATACCATTAGTCGTGCTTCCAAGAGAATTTTATCGCCGCCGCAAGATGTTGTTCCGAAGATATCTCATCTGGCGCCCTATTTCCGAGTTCTTTTGGAGGGGAAAGCCATTGCCGGAACATCTTCATCAACCTTGCTGTCTCCATGATGATGTGTGAATAGTTCCTTTAGGACCTATGGGTCCATAGTTCAGTTAGATGGGTTTTTTTCTCTATTTTTGGATCTCTTCAATACCATGTTCTCTTCCAAGATCAATCCAAGGTAATTCTTTTGGTGTGTTTGTTGGCATCCTATGAATTGTGGATTACTGGTCAGATTATTAGTTGAATACTATTGTATAATTGAGTAGCTATGTATGCTTTTCGAGTTATTTGTCTTTTTTGGTCAAGATAGATGGGTAATTCTTTAGAGGGAGTGGTGCATAGTAGTAGGTTCAATCTTACAGTGTTCTATATCCCAGGGACAGAATGGGGACAGGACACATATTTGTATTGTTGTTGCTAAGGATAAAACTATGGGGTTTAATCTTATTGCTAGATTTCTTTATATCTACATGATGTCATCTTGCTTATTGCGTTGCTCGGTTTCTAGTAAACCTAATACCTTGATATGCATGCTGGATTATGATCTAAGGGGTAGAGTAATAGTAGTAGATGCAGTTGGATAACGGTCTACTTACCACGGACGTATTGCATATACAAGATTATGACATGAATGATAATAGTTATGAATGTTGTTTTTCTATCAATTGCCCAACATTAATTTCTCCACCATGTTATTACCTACTTTTGAGAGAGATGCCACTAGTGAACCTATGGCCCCCGAGTCTATTCTCCATTAATACTTACTTCTACAAAATTGCCTCTTTTATTTCCTTTCACTATATCACTGTCTATCCACTATTTGATTTTAACCTTGTAACTAGCAAGACAAGGGGACTGACAATGCCATTACCAAGTTGGGTGCAAGTATTTATTTTGTTTGTTTATAAGTGTTGCTTATCTTGTTAGCTTGTTTACTCCTACTGGTTCTATTAAACCTAGGTTCTTAACTAAGGAAAATACTTTTGCGTTTGTACTACATCACCCTTCCTCTTCAGGGATCCAACAACTCATATGGGAGTAGCCGCGGACCATTAGTTTCTCGTGCCAGCTCAGCTTTGTGTTGTGTTCAGTTTCTCGTCGCCGGCGACCAGTGGTTTGTTATCTCCTCATGTAAGGTGAGGTCATTCGATTTGTTTCCCTCTTGCCTATGGTGTGTATTTTCTTCTCGTTCACCACCTTTTGCCTTCCTCATCGTCGCAGGTCTCCGCGGCTTCTGATTTGTCCTTTCATGGAGCCGCATGGATTTTTCCCATCGCGTGAGGTAGAAGGAAAAGGCGTGTGATGCCCATGTAAGGAAAATATATAGTGAACATGAATTGGATAGGAAAATACAAACTTTTGAAGCTGGAAATTGTCAAGTGATGGTATGTGATGGTGTTGCTTTGATAAATGTTTTGGTCAGATATTGCCTTTCTTGTGTATAATGCTAATCATTCGAATAAATTTTCTTCTTGGGTGTTGCTTTTTTATATGTGTTCTTTATCGTTCGACCTTATGTATTTCATGGGTTGTTCACATATGAGGTCATATTAGGATTAGTTAGCGGGTGCGCATTCCTTTCAGTGCTTCGAGCATGCGGACTTGTCAGGTTCATGATCCTAGAGGTGTCGCCATAGGCGCGGTTTAGTGGGTTGGTTTCTGTTCAGCGCAGCTAGGGAGAGAGATGTGCTGGTGGGTTTAGCCGGGTGAGGCGAACCACTCAAAGGATTTCGAGTCCTTTTACCAACCAGTCAGAACAAATATTTCTCTGTTATATTCTGTTTTTTCTTTGTCAGCTAGCACAATTTGGATTTCGAGATGCAGTGCAGAGAGCTATGCTCATCGTTATCCATCGTATCTTATGGCAGGCGTCACATTCACCCACGTCGTATGGTTTTGAACAGTGAGTTGTATCGTCCCATTGACTTCAGCCACAGTCATTATTTGATACGCACTTAAGGGTGGAGCGGGTGGTTTTTGGCGTCCAGAAAGGGGAGCTCCAAAATTGATAGAAGTGTTTGGCCGATTACACAACGATGGGGTCGAGTAGATTGTTGGATGCTTTGGGCCTTGGTGGCGAGTGACTCATAAAGCTGCGGAAGGTGGTGTGCCTTGGTGAGGTGGATGTGACCATTTAGAATGACATGTGTGGATGCTATTGGGGCCAGGTCATTGTCGGGTCATATGAATCTACTCGGACTGCCGTTGGTCGGCACGGTGCCATGCGGTGGTGGATTGCTGCATTTAACGCGGTTTGCCAGTTCCACGACTACAATGTTGTCTGCGGACACATTAAAACATTACAAGGCGATGGAATGGCTCCACATGGTAGTCCTTACTCTCTCCCTCTCTATCTATCTCTCTCACCAGCAAACTGTCATACGCCTACCTTAACTGACCAATAAGACAACGGATCCACAGCATCACCATGATTGCCTTGAAGAACCACCCAGGTGTTGGACGGAATAGTCGTGTCGGGTCCAAGAAACACGCACGAGTTGTTCGATACGTGCATGCACAAATGGGAAGACTCCACGCATGAAGACTACCTCTGCTCAGTAGTCCAAACACCGGATGCCCCCGCACAAGCGAACGAAACACATGGGCAGATGGCAGTCGGTCAGCATCCAGTATCCGAGCATATGTAAACTGGGATAGCCTGATGGAGTATAAGAAATACGCACAATCCTTCCCACACACGCATGCACGAGCGATAAGTTTCCACGCATGACAGCTTGAGAGCAAAACTGCTCCCTGGGTGATTTCGGTAATTAATGTCAACATATCTCTTGTTGGACTAATAGTTTTATCTAGTGTATTTCAGATAAGTTCAACAGTGGTGTGGCATAGACAAGAGGATGTGGAACCCCTTCAAAATGATAAGGACAAGAATTGACAAAAGCTCAAGAGTCTACTTTTTTGTTTAAGTGATCCAAGATCACATTGATTCCATAGAAAAGCTAATACTATTAAAAGGGGATGAGGTGTTTCTTAATTATCTTATTGCTCAAGTGCTTAGTGAAATTGATCCAAAATCATCAGCCACTTTCTCTATCCAAATGTGTGCAAAACCTAAACTCCAACTTGGCCCCACCAATATTTCCCATCCGGGGCCACGAGTTCATCTTGACATAGCCACTGCCAAAACCCTAACGATTCGGTCTCACCGATACGGGTCTCGGTCTCATTGAGATGGCATTGCCAGCGCTCTGTGACTTGTTGCAATCACTTCTTTCTCACCGAGATGTTGCAATCGGTCCCATCGAGTTGGCTTGACTGATTCTCTGTTACTCATTGCATTCACTTTGCGTCTAACCGAGATGATGCAATCGGTGCCACCAAGATGAAGTTTGCCCTAAGCCCTAGCACATCAGTCCCACTGAGTTGTCCAGGTCGGTCCCACCGAGATTCCCAACGCTCATGTTTCTACACAGATCTGTGCCACCGAGTATTCTGATGGGTGCCACCGAGATGGGTGAAAAGTGCTTAATGGTTGGATTTTATGTGGAGGATATATATACCCATCCACCCCTTCTTCTCATAAGAGAGAGCCATCAAAACGTGCCTACACTTCCACCATTCATTTTCTAAAAGAGAACCACCTGCTCCTGTGTTGAGATCAAGAGATTCCATTCCTACCATTTGAACCTTTATTTCTAGCCTTCCTCAAGTTGCTTTTCACTCAAATCCTTCTTCCACCATAGCCAAATCTATAAGAGAGAGTTGATAACCCACAAGTATATGGGATCAGTTGTAACTCTTTCGATAAGTAAGAGTGTCGAACCCAACGAGGAGCTAAAGGTAGAACAAATATTCCCTCAAGTTCTATCGACTACCGATACAACCCTATGCACGCTTAACGTTCGCTTTACCTAGAACAAGTATGAAACTAGAAGTACTTTGTAGGTGTTGTAGGATAGGTTTGCAAGATAATAAAGAGCATGTAAATAAAAACTAGGGGCCGTTTAGATAAAGACACAACTAAGTTAGTTTTAGTAGAGAGCTTCTTGATAACTAGACCGGTAATCATTATTGCAATTTTATATGAGGGAGAGGCATAAGCTAACATACTTTCTCTGCTTGGATCATATGCACTTATGATTGGAACTCTAGCAAGCATCTACAACTCACTACTAGGGAAAACCCTAGTAGTAGCGCGGGTTTTGGGCTAGCAGCAGCGCGGGCAGCCACGCTACTACTATGGTGCTACAGCTAACTGTTAGTAGTAGTGTGGTCCGCACACACGCTACTACTGTCGACTATATCAGCAGCGCTTTTCGGGAATGCGCAACTATTAGTTAGCTATAGCGATTTCGTAGCCCCTTGCTACTGCTATATCTTTCATCATTTTCCCCCGCTTCCTACCCCGTTTCGGTTTCAATAAACTGCAATTTCCAGAACTAGGTACTACTAGATATCAATTTCATAAAGCATTATAGGTACTAGGTAGTACTCCCTCCGTTACAAATTACTCGTCGTGGTTTTAGTTCAAACCACGACGAGTAATTTGGAATGAAGGGAGTACTAGGTAACAATTTCATATATAGTCAACATGCATCCTCAAGCAGTACAAGGTCATATTGACAGTGATCATCATATGTAGTTCTAGATGATATCGACGACGATCATCATATGTAGTTCTAGATGATATAGCCACAAACACATATGTAGTTCTAGATGATATCAAAGACGATCATCATCCTCAAGCCTGGGCGGTGGGTGTTCCTGATAGTAACTAGGATGGCCTGTCCAACACGAAGATTCTTGCCATCGAGGAATCTCTTCCACCTAACCGAGTTTAAGTGTGTGCGACCGTCTGTGTCCACGCGGTAAGTACAGGTTGTGACGGAGCCCCTTGCGCTAAGGCGTAGTCCAGCTGAGCCTTCTTCATCAGGCTCGATACCATAACTCACAGATAGGCTCTTTGCCAATTTCTGAATAAGAAAAACATATCAATTAATAAATAGCCTCACACATACTCTTGCAAATAGGTATATATGGATTATCTACACTATTAATAGTTCCTTAGATTCTACACTAATAAGCATGTGATCAAACTCTACACTAAAGCATATCATCGACTAGATTCCACACAACATATCATTGGACTCTACACTAAGCATATCATCGGATAATTTGCATTTGTAAGTATAACATACCATATCATGTCGATCGACCATGGTACTTGTCAGGCGGGTCACGAATGGCACCCCGACAAAATCAGCACATGGCGGTATTATGTCCCATAGGTTGCACACCTCCTCCTCGCTCAACCTCATTCTTTGAGCTACGATGGCTTCATGAAGTGGGTCCTCATACTCCTCATCGACTGGGTCCGCATTATCTTCATCATCTTTGTCATCTTCATCATCTTCCACCAGGTTGATATAAATGACAGCTAGCTTGGGTCTTTCTGCTCTGAAGGAGAAGCTGATCAACTCACCACCAGTAAGACGCATGCGGGCGAGGAAACGGGCCCATCCATCTCCTAGCCTCAAATTTCACGGTGTCTCCTGTCAGCTTGTTGAATTTCAACCTCACATTTCATGGGACGATCTGTGTAAAAAAGCAAAATGACACAATGCAGTAATGCCAACACTGAAAATAAAATAGTTGTTACATTTCATATAATTTCTTATCGCCGCATGACGAAAACTAGGCTAGAAGTAGATGCCGAACAGCTTGCCAGTTGCAAGGCTACTGGCACACCTTGACTTGCACAATCGACATGGTGGTGGTGGTGGTGGTGGTGGTGGTGGTGGCACCATTTTCCTAAAGCAATATGAGCAAAGGATTAACGATCCACTTCACAAAAAATAAAAATAGTTGTTAAATCAAAATGTTCTATAAATCAACTAAATCAACTAGCCTATTAAATCAACTTGCCTACTAAATCAACTAAATCAAAATGTTCTATAAATCAACTAAATCAACTAGCCTATTAAATCAACTTGCCTACTAAATCAACTAAATCAAAATGTTCTATAAATCAACTAAATCAACTAGCCTAAATCAACTTGCGTACTAAATCAACTAAATCAAAATGTTCTAAATCAACTAAATCAACTAGCCTACTAAATCAACTAAATCATATGAACTAAATCAAAATGTTGCATATGAACTAGCCTACTAAATCAAAATGTAGCAGGGAGGAGGGGTTGTGGATGGAGGAGGGAGGAGGGAGAAGGAGAGGCGACTGGAGGAGGGAGGAGAGAGTAGGATGGAGGAGGAAGGGCGGAGCGAGGAGGGGCCCGCCGGCGGCGAGTCGAGGGAGGACGGAGGAGGAGGGCGGTACCGAGTCCAGCAAGGAGGAGGAGGTGACGGCGGCGTAGAGGGAAGAGGGGTAGGCAACGGCGGCTGGCGGGGGAGGACCGGCGCAGGGGGTTGAGGGGGAGATGGAGTGAGTGTGAGTGTGAGTGTGGATCGGATAGAGGAGAGCGTGGGTGGTGGGAGATAGCTAGTTTTAGCAGTAGCGCGCTATAGGTAAAGGCGCTGCTGCTAAGCTACCTAGCAGTAGCGCACTTCAATTTAACGCGTGCTGCTATAACTAGCTTCGCGGCAGGGTCGTGGGAATTATAGCAGTAGCGCGGCTTAGTGGAGGAGCGCTACTGCTACTTTTATTTCAATAGCGAGTTTTGCTGGAGCGCGCTACTGCTATATTGCAGCAGCGCCTTATTTTAGAATGCGCTACTGGTAATATCCTATGTATAGGTTTTTCCCTAGTAGTGACTACTAAAGATCATTAAGGTAAAACCCAAACATAGCATTATAAGGTATCAAGTCCTCTTTACTCCCATATGCAAACAACCTACTTAATCAGGGTTGTGCTTCTGTCACTCACGCCACCCACCATAAGTAAATCATGAACATATTGCAAACCCTACAGCGGGGATCCCTCACTCTTGCGCGACACGGAGAGCACCATAGGGCAGCACCAATAATAAAACATACAACTCAAACCAATCACGGTCATCAATTAACCCATTGGACAAAACGGATCTACTCAAACATCATAGGATAGCCATACATCACTGGGAAATAATATATAGCATTGAGCACCATGTTCAAGTAGAGTTTACAGCGGGGAGAAGGGGTGTTACACCACTACATAGAGGGTGAGAGAGTTGCTGATAACGGCGGCGAAGTTGTTGGTGTAGATCACCGTCACGTGATGGCCCCGACGCCTTCTGGCACCACCGGGAGAGAGGGGAGAGAGAGAGTCCCCTCCTTCTTATTCCTCCTTGACCATCCCCCTAGATGGGAGAAGGGTTTCCCCTCTAGTCCATGGCCTACATGGCGGCGGAGGGGCGGGATCCCCTCCGAGATTGCATGTCTCTCTCTGTGTGTGTTTCCTTCTATTTCTGCGCTCCCTGTTTCTGGCCTTTCACCGTTTCTTAAATTCCTAGAGACCCGTAACTCCGATTAGGCTGAAATATTAACAGGATTTTTTGTCCGGATATTAGATTTCTTGCGTTGAAAGAAGGGCACCAGCCGCCTTATGGAGTGGCCACAAGGGCCCAGGGCGCGCCCTACCCACTAGGGCGCCCCCTGCCTTGTGGACTCCTCGACTATCATCTCGCATTGATTCTTTTTCCCAAAAATCACATATATTCCAAAAGAAATCTCCGTAAGTTTTTATACCATTTGGACTTCGTTTAATATGGATTTTCTATGAAACAAAAAACATGCAACAAACAAGAACTGGCACTAGGCACTGGATCAACATGTTAGTGTAATAAAATCATATAAATTGTTGCCAAAAGTATATAAAAGTTGTAAAACATTGGCATGAAACAATCAAAAATTATAGATATGATGGAGACGTTTCAAGAGTTGAGTGTTGGAGAGACTATCATTTGAAGCACAAGAGCAAGGAGTTCATCATCAACACACCGTCAATTACCTTTTGGACAGTGGTGTCTCCTAGATTGGTTAGGTGTCGCTTGGAAGCTTCCGTCATGATGTGGAGTTGAACCAAGAAGTTTGTAAGGGCAAGGAGATCGCCTACTTCCCGAAGATCTACGTACCCGAGTGAGGCAAGTGCTTCGTGGCTGATGGCCTTGGTGGGATAGACAAGGTTGCTTCTTCGTGGACCCATCATGGGTGGAGCCCTCCGTGGATTCGCACAACTGTTCCCCTTCATGGGTTGAACTCTCCATCAACGTGGGCATACGATAGCACTACCTATCGGAACCACGCCGAAAATTTATCTGCGTCTCCATTGCGTTTGAACACTCCAAACCCATCCCTTTACTTTCTTGCAAATTGCATGCTTTACTCTTTTCACTGCTTATACTCTTGTCATGCTTGCTTGAGATGTATTGGATGCCATTTAACTTGTGCTAAACTCAACCTTAACTTGAAGAAACTAAAAACTGTCACTTTACTTGTTAAGGGTCTAATCAACCCCCCCC
>NC_057813.1:727968680-727970559 GCF_018294505.1 Triticum aestivum
GAATTATAGCAGTAGCGCGGCTTAGTGGAGGCGCGCTACTGCTACTTTTATTTCAATAGCGAGTTTTGCTGGAGCGCGCTACTGCTATATTGCAGCAGCGCCTTATTTTAGAATGTGCTACTGGTAATATCCTATGTATAGGTTTTTCCCTAGTAGTGACTACTAAAGATCATTAAGGTAAAACCCAAACATAGCATTATAAGGTATCAAGTCCTCTTTACTCCCATATGCAAACAACCTACTTAATCAGGGTTGTGCTTCTGTCACTCACGCCACCCACCATAAGTAAATCATGAACATATTGCAAACCCTACAGCGGGGATCCCTCACTCTTGCGCAACACGGAGAGCACCATAGGGCAGCACCAATAATAAAACATACAACTCAAACCAATCACGGTCATCAATTAACCCATTGGACAAAACGGATCTACTCAAACATCATAGGATAGCCATACATCACTGGGAAATAATATATAGCATTGAGCACCATGTTCAAGTAGAGTTTACAGCGGGGAGAAGGGGTGTTACACCACTACATAGAGGGCGAGAGAGTTGCTGATAACGGCGGCGAAGTTGTTGGTGTAGATCACCGTCACGTGATGGCCCCGGCGCCTTCTGGCGCCACCGGGAGAGAGGGGAGAGAGAGAGTCCCCTCCTTCTTATTCCTCCTTGACCATCCCCCTAGATGGGAGAAGGGTTTCCCCTCTGGTCCATGGCCTACATGGCGGCGGAGGGGCGGGATCCCCTCCGAGATCGCATGTCTCTCTTTGTGTGTGTTTCCTTCTATTTCTGCGCTCCCTGTTTCTGGCCTTTCACCGTTTCTTAAATTCCTAGAGACCCGTAACTCCGATTAGGCTGAAATATTAACAGGATTTTTTGTCCGGATATTAGATTTCTTGCGTTGAAAGAAGGGCACCAGCCGCCTTATGGAGTGGCCACAAGGGCCCAGGGCGCGCCCTACCCACTAGGGCGCCCCCTGCCTTGTGGACTCCTCGAGTATCGTCTCGCATTGATTCTTTTTCCCAAAAATCACATATATTCCAAAAGAAATCTCCGTAAGTTTTTATACCATTTGGACTTCGTTTAATATGGATTTTCTATGAAACAAAAAACATGCAACAAACAAGAACTGGCACTAGGCACTGGATCAACATGTTAGTGTAATAAAATCATATAAATTGTTGCCAAAAGTATATAAAAGTTGTAAAACATTGGCATGAAACAATCAAAAATTATAGATATGATGGAGACGTTTCAAGAGTTGAGTGTTGGAGAGACTATCATTTGAAGCACAAGAGCAAGGAGTTCATCATCAACACACCGTCTATTACCTTTTGGACAGTGGTGTCTCCTAGATTGGTTAGGTGTCGCTTGGAAGCTTCCGTCATGATGTGGAGTTGAACCAAGAAGTTTGTAAGGGCAAGGAGATCGCCTACTTCCCGAAGATCTACGTACCCGAGTGAGGCAAGTGCTTCGTGGCTGATGGCCTTGGTGGGATAGACAAGGTTGCTTCTTCGTGGACCCATCATGGGTGGAGCCCTCCGTGGATTCGCACAACTGTTCCCCTTCATGGGTTGAACTCTCCATCAACGTGGGCATACGATAGCACTACCTATCGGAACCACGCCGAAAATTTATCTGCGTCTCCATTGCATTTGAACACTCCAAACCCATCCCTTTACTTTCTTGCAAATTGCATGCTTTACTCTTTTCACTGCTTATACTCTTGTCATGCTTGCTTGAGATGTATTGGATGCCATTTAACTTGTGCTAAACTCAACCTTAACTTGAAGAAACTAAAAACTGTCACTTTACTTGTTAAGGGTCTAATCAACCCCCCCCCCCACCCTCTAGACCCCTCTTCTCGATCCTTTCAA
>NC_057813.1:727970569-727986468 GCF_018294505.1 Triticum aestivum
ATTACCTTTTGGACAGTGGTGTCTCCTAGATTGGTTAGGTGTCGCTTGGAAGCTTCCGTCATGATGTGGAGTTGAACCAAGAAGTTTGTAAGGGCAAGGAGATCGCCTACTTCCCGAAGATCTACGTACCCGAGTGAGGCAAGTGCTTCGTGGCTGATGGCCTTGGTGGGATAGACAAGGTTGCTTCTTCGTGGACCCATCATGGGTGGAGCCCTCCGTGGATTCGCACAACTGTTCCCCTTCATGGGTTGAACTCTCCATCAACGTGGGCATACGATAGCACTACCTATCGGAACCACGCCGAAAATTTATCTGCGTCTCCATTGCGTTTGAACACTCCAAACCCATCCCTTTACTTTCTTGCAAATTGCATGCTTTACTCTTTTCACTGCTTATACTCTTGTCATGCTTGCTTGAGATGTATTGGATGCCATTTAACTTGTGCTAAACTCAACCTTAACTTGAAGAAACTAAAAACTGTCACTTTACTTGTTAAGGGTCTAATCAACCCCCCCCCACCCTCTAGACCCCTCTTCTCGATCCTTTCAATTGGTATCAGAGCTTTGGTCTCCATTGCTTTGGCTTAATCACCATTGGAGGAAGATGAATGAGTATATGTTTGGGAGTATTAGACTAGAGTGCCTATTCTTGATGGGAAGTTTTACAATTCATGAAAAATTGAGATGCTTGAGATTTTTAATGAATATAATTTGAGCAAGTATATTAGTAGCCCTTATGTGCCTCACATTAATCCTTTGCATCCTACCCCTGATGAGTATCTTGACATGGTTCGCAATCTTAGGACTATTGATCCTATCATTAGAGGATTGCCTAGAAATATGCTTGTTTGCTTGCTAACCTTTGAATGCACATATACTATATGGGATTATCTTGAGGAACGCTTTCCAAATTACTCTTTGAAAAATCTGAATGAAAATCTTCTAAAGTCCATTGCTTTTCATAAGATGAAGCCTAGTGATCCCAAGTTTGATGAATGTCTATCTGAGCTCTGCGATCTTATACGTGCAAAGGGTGCCGTTGGAATCTTTAGTAGCATCATCACGAAGAAAATTAGAATTCATAAACTTGAACATTGTAATGGTCATAAATCTAACGAATCACTTGACCTAGGGGATGATGACGTTGAGCATGATACGTCCATTTTGCATCATGTTTTCCTACTATTATTTGTAGTGTTTTTATGGATTAAAACACTTTGTGGAGTAATTCTAATGCCTTTTTATCTCATAATATGCAAGGTTTGCACAAAGAGTGAGAATGTCGGCAGCTCTAATTCTAGACCTGAAAAAGCTATGTCAGAGATACCTATTCTGCACATCTCCAAATGAGCTAAAATTTCACGGAGAATTATTTTGGAATATATAAAAAATAATGGAGAAAAGAACTACCTGAGGGAGCCACCCCCTCCGAGCGCGCCCTGGTGGGTAGTGAGGCCCAGGCCGACCTCCGGTGCCCAGCTTCTGGTACATAAGGTCTTTTGACCTAGAAAAAAATAAGGGGAGGACTTCCGGGATGGAGCACCGCCCCCTCAAGGCGGAACTAGGGTAGGAGCACTTTTCCGTCCAACAAAGCGATTTCGACAGGGGAACTTCCCTCCCGGAGGGGGAAATCGAAGCCATTGTCATCACCAACATCCCTCTCATCTTTGGGAGTCCAATCTTCATTAACATCTTCAACAACACCATCCCATCTCAAACCCTAGTTCATCTATTGTGTTCAATCTTTGTATCAAAACCTCAAATTGGTACATGTGGGTGACTAGTACTGTTGATTACATCTTGTAGTTGATGCTAGCCGGTTTATTTGGTGGAAGATTATATGTTCAGATCCATTATGATATTTATTACTCCTCTGGTCTTGAGAATGAATATTATTTGTGAGTAGTTTCCTTTGTTCTCGAGGTCATGGGAGAAGTCATGTTGCAAGTATCATGTGAATTTGATATTCATTCAATATTTTGATGATGTGTATGTTGTGATTCCCTTAGTGGTGTTATGTGAACTTCAGCTACATGACACTTCACCATCTTTGGGCCTAAGGGAATGCATAGTGGAGTAGTTATTAGATGATGGGTTGCTAGAGTGACAGAAGCTTAAACCCTAGTTTATGCGCTATTTCATAAGGGGCTGATTTGGATCCATATGTTTAATGATGTGGTTAGTGAGGGAGTCCCGGATTAGGGGGTGTCCGGATAGCCGGACTACCATCATCGGCCAAACTATCATCGGCCGGACTATCATCATCATCGACCGGACTCCAAGACTATGAAGATACAAGATTGAAGACTTCGTCCCGTGTCCGGATGGGACTTTCCTTGGCGTGGAAGGCAAGCTTGGAGATACGGATACATAGATCTCCTACTATTGTAACCGACTCTATGTAACCCTAGCCCTCTCCGGTGTCTATATAAACCGGATGGCTCTAGTCCGTAGGACAACAACAACAACCATTACAATCATACCATAGGCTAGCTTCTAGGGTTTAGCGTCCTTGATCTCGTGGTAGATCCACTCTTGTAAACATCCACAATATCAATATCAATCAAGCAGTACGTAGGGTTTTATCTCCATCAAGAGGGCCCGAACCTGGGTAAAACATCGTGTCCCTTGTCTCCTGTTACCATCCGCCTAGACGCACAGTTCGGGACCCCCTACCCGAGATCCGCCGGTTTTGACACCGACATTGGTGCTTTCATTGAGAGCTCCGCTGTGCCGTCACCGATAGGAAGGATGCCTCTTCCCGTCTTCAAGGACGGCATCTTCGCCGATGGAGCCTTGGCCGCCGGCCAAACTATCCGGCTAGGAGGTTTTCTTATGACCGCCTGTCCGGCCACCGCTTCAACGATGACCTCTCGTGTCATCGAGAGCAATCTTCACGTCAACTCGAAATTCGCCGAGCAGTTAGATCCAGTAGAGCTCTCGTCTGTAAACGAACTCTTGGATCGGATCGCCGCCCTGGGAGTCGCTACGGACTACAATCGGATCGGGCTTAAAACCGATCTGAGAGAGATTAACTCTCCCCAGGTTACCCACCACGTCATGGTGGTAGAGGAACATCGCGACGATCCTTCTCCCATATTTAAAACTAGTCGTGTCCGGGCTACCGAACCCTCCATGCTGGATTCCCGCGGAGGAGCAGATTCCGATCAAGCACTGAACATAAAGTCAAGCATCGGACCGGACTCGTTGGACAACGTTCCACTTTCCAAGCTTCCAAATTCGGAAACTTCTCGGCCCTTGAGCCTCGAGATGGCTAGGGTCCCGGACTCAGTTAGGCCCGCCCGTCTAGATATATGCGATCTATCTCTAATCCGGCAAGAGCCAGCCGAAACAGTACATCATTACTGGGCCAGATTCCTCCTGGTCATGGACCGGATAAAGGACTGCCGAGAGGAAAACACAATCTCGATCTTTTGTGACAACTGCACGGACAGGGGAATCTTGAACGCCGTCAGCCATCGTGAAATCACGCGTTTCACCGACTTGGCATCCATAGTGCGAAAGTACTGTGCCATAGAAAGTTTCCGGAAAACCGAAGATAGGTTTTGGGATAATCCGGCCCCGAACATAGCCCCAGTCCGCAGCAAAAGGGCGCATTACACTCAGGCACCAAGTACAAGAACCAAAAAACAGAAGCCCCTTAAAGGGAACGGAACCGTACTGGAGGGATGGCTCAGCAAACCTTGTACAATTCACAGTACCAAGGGCGCCACCCCAACACATAGCCTTCGTGCATGTTGGATATTACGGCAGGTGGCCAAAAGTGGCGAGGAGCTTCTAGCCCCGCGAAACCACACCAACAATACCGGTACGGTATCAACCGTCTTCAAGACTTTCGCATCGAACAATATGCGGAAACGAACGATCCACAGCCTTGCCGAAGTCTACCAAGTAGCAACAACAAATCCTTGGAGCGACGCGGCCATCACCTTCAACACCAGCGACGAACCTAAATTCCGAACAGCCCGAGCACCAGCCGCATTGGTCCTCAGTCCAATAGTGGACGGCTTTCGACTTACCAAGGTACTCATGGATGGCGGCAGCGGATTGAACCTCATTTATGAGGAAACTCTTCAAAAAATGGAAATAGACTGGAGCCGCATTGAGCGAAGAAGCACAACCTTCAGAGGAATAATCCCTAGCCGGGAAGCACGCTGCACCGGAAAAATCACACTCGATGTGGTGTTCGGCTCGCCGGACAATTACAGGTCCGAAGAAATCACGTTCCAAGTGGCCCCACTCAGTAGCGGATACCACGCTATATTAGGACGAGAGGCGTTCACAATTTTCCAAGCCGTACCCGATTACGGGTACATGAAGCTCAAAATGCCTGGGCCCGGCGGGGTAATCACTCTCGTTAGTGATCCGGACATAGCACTCCGCGCCGAAAACAAAACAGCCGCATTAGCCCTAGAGGCACTATCCGAAGCCCTAGCGGCAGAGGAACTCACTGCGCTGCGCGCTACGGTGCACAGGGACGACGTGATACTCGATAAGAGATCCAAGTCCACCTCCTTTAAACCAGCGGACGAAATTATAAAATTCTAGGTCCACCCAACGGACCCGACAAAGACGGCCTCCATTGGGGCACAGTTGAACCCTGATGTAGACGCCGCGCTGCGAGAATTCCTTCAGGAAAATTGGGATATTTTCGCCTGGCATCCTTCAGATATGCCAGGAATCCCTCGCAGGCTGGCAGAGCATAGCCTAAACATCCTAAAAGGGTTCAAGCCAGTCAAACAGGCTCTTCGATGATTTTCCGAACCCAAAAGACAGGCAATGGGAGAAGAACTAGCCAAACTATTGGAAGCCGGATTCATCAGAGATATCAAACATCCGGATTGGCTAGCAAACTTGGTAATGGTACCAAAGAAGGATAGATCCTGGCACCTATGTGTCGATTTCAAAGACCTAAATAAAGCCTGCCCAAAGGATCCCTTCCCCCTCCCCCGCATCGACCAAATCATCGATGCCACTGCAGGGCACGATTCATTGTGTTTCCTGGACGCATACTCCGGCTATCATCAAATCAAGATGGCAGAAGTGGATCAAGACGCAACGGCATTCATTACTCCATATGGACCATTCTGCTTCAACACGATGCCCTTCGGACTTAAAAACGCCGGTGCAACATATCAGCGCATGATTCAAACATGTCTGGCTACCTAGATCGGCAAAACAGTAGAGGCATACATAGACGACGTAGTCGTCAAAACCAAACACGTCGAAACTCTAGTAGACGACTTGAGGGTCACATTCGACAACCTCCGAGCATATGACATCAAGCTGAATCCGGAAAAATGCGTTTTCGGCGTACCAGCCAGAAAGCTCTTGGGCTTCATTGTATCCGGTAGAGGAATAGAAGAAAATCCGGCCAAGATCCGAGCCCTATCGCAATTGGATATTCCAAAAAACCTCAAACAGATCCAGAAATTGACTGGATGCATGGCGGCTCTCAGCCGCTTTATCTCCCGCCTAGGAGAAAAGGCATTGCCCCTCTATCGCCTCCTCAGGCACACCGAACCCTTCGAGTGGACGGATGCTGCCACTTCCGGACTCGAAGAAATAAAGGCCATATTGGCAACGAATCCGGTCCTGGCTGCGCCCAACCTGGGCGAACCTATGTTGTTATACATCGCGGCAACACATCAAGTAGTAAGCGCGGTGCTCGTCGTAGAACGAGAGACAGAAGGGCATAAATTCCCTCTTCAAAAACCAGTGTACTACGTATCCACTGTTTTAACCCCCTGCAAGTCCCGTTACCCGCACTATCAAAATATAGCGTATGCGGTGTTCATGGCATCCCGGAAGCTCCAACACTACTTTCAAGAGTGTTCGATAACAGTGGCCTCCGAAGTACCCCTAAATGACATTATAAATAACCGCGACGCAACGGGCAGGATTGCAAAATGGGCCATTGAGCTCTTACCATTCGACATAACTTACAAACCCCGGCGAGCTATAAAGTCGCAAGTTTTGGCTGACTTTGTCGCTGAGTGGACTGAAGCCGAACTCCCTAAAGAGTACGGCGCACACTCCAATTGGATTATGAATTTCGACGGCTCCAAAATGTTGGCCGGATTGGGGGCTGGCATCGTACTAACGTCCCCAACCGGGGACAGAGTCCAATACGTACTCCAGATAATGTACACGGACTCCAACAACGCAGCCGAATACGAGGCCCTCTTACATGGCCTCCGGATGGCAATCTCCATGGGCATCCAACGCCTAGTGGTGCGCCGGGACTCAAACCTCGCAATATCCCAAGTAAATGGAGACTTTGACGCCAAGGATCCAAAAATGGCAGCCTATCGCAACGCCGTCCTTAAAATGTCAGCTCGGTTCGAAGGACTCGAAAATCCACCACGTAGCCAGAGATAATAACCAAGCGGCCGACGGATTGGCACGCATCGGCGCAAAACGTGACGCTGTCCCTCCAAATATCTTCCTGGAATGGCTGTTCAAGCCATCCGTACTATGGGAAGAGGAGTCCGGAAATAACAAACCGGAGGCAGCCGCAGAACAATCTGACATAACCGCAGCCGACGAAACAACACCCTCAGCTCACGACATAATGGCAGTAATCGCCCCATGGACAGAGCCGTTCCTAGCCTACTTGCTTAGGCAGGAACTCCCCAAAGACCATAATGAGGCCCGCTGCGTAGTCCGGCGATCTAAAGCCTACAAGGTCCATGAGGGAGAACTCTATAAGAAAAGCACAACCGGAGTCCTTCAAAGGTGTATCTCCGAAGAGGAAGGGCGAGACCTTCTGGCGGAAATTCACGCCGGACTAGGCGGACACCACGCCGCAGCCCGGGCCCTTGTAGGAAAGGCATTCCGTATAGGATTTTATTGGCCGACGGCCTGGGCAGATGCTCAGGACTTAGTCCGAAGATGCGTCGGTTGTCAGCTCTTTGCTAATCAGAGCCACATGCCACCCACCGCCCTCAAAACTATACCCATTACCTGGCCGTTCGCGGTCTGGGGGCTTGACATGGTTGGACCACTTAAAGGGGGAACCCACAAGCAAAGGTACCTATTGGTCATGGTGGATAAATTTACCAAATGGATAGAGGCCAAGCCAGTTAAAACGGCAGAGTCCAGACCAGTGATAGACTTTATATCCGGGGTAGTACACCGTTATGGTGTCCCCCACAGCATCATCACCGATAACGGCACGAACTTCACGGTCGATGAGGTTAAATCATGGTGCAAAAATATGGGCATCAAGCTCGATTACGCTTCAGTCTATCATCCTCAGACCAACGGTCAAGTGGAACGAGCAAATGGTCTAATAATGAGCGGCATCAAACCCAGACTAGTGCGGTCCCTTACGAAATCTGACACGCACTGGGTAGAGGAGCTCGACTCCGTACTCTGGGGGCTGCGGGCAACGCCTAACCGTACTACCGGATTCACACCATTTTTATGGTATACGGCGCAGAAGTAGTTTTGCCGTGCGACATAATTCATGACTCACCTCGAGTGCGCATGTACGAAGAAAGAGAAGCCGAGTTGGATCGGCAGGACAGCTTGGACGCATTGGAGGAAGAACGCGACGTTGCCAAGGCTCATTCCGCATTTTATCAGCAGCAGGCTTGAAGATACCAAAGCAGAGAAGTACGGGCCAAGACTTACAATGTTGGCGAACTGGTTCTACGCCTGCCGGACAAGAAAAAGGACAAGCTCAAGCCCAAATGGGAAGGCCCCTTCATCATCGATAAAGTCTTGACCGGCGGAGCGTACCGTCTACGAAATGCGTCGGATAACCGACTCGAGCCGAACCCATGGAACGCGGCCCGCCTCCGAAGATTCTATGCCTAGCTCCGGACTAAGAGTTCGTCCCTTTCCCCCCGTCCAAATTTTTTTTTACTTCAGCTGCCTTTTTTTATCTTTTTCTTCTCAACCCTATTCATCAAAGCCTTAAAAGGCCTACTTGTGCATCGTTTGCGCGCAATTGATGTGCTATCCGCACTCATTATACCTGGGGGGCTTCTTTACCAGAAGCTTAATTATAAGGGCTTCATGCCCAGCACATGTGTCAAGCCTCCACATGTACCTTTTATTCACCATTATATGCATCGATATGACTTAAGTTTTGGCCAAGCTGGGTTGCCTGGATCCTGTGCTTACCCCTACGTTCCCGATTGTTCGGCTAGGAGGTAAAGGGAGCACCTCTGCGATTGTTACTGCCGGGTCAGCCAGATGTGTACCTCAGACTGGGTGAAGCCGAAAGCTAGCGTTCTTAAGGGAATATTCGGTCGGTGACTTAAAAGATGGTTTTTTATCCACTTATTTATCTGCCCCCAGATGTTTTTCTGCTTTTTTTCGCAGTCCGGACATGCACTTTAGGGCATGCCACCCCCAGAGGAAAGGAACCCTTAACGGAACTATTCTCCCTGGAAGATGTTTCTTACTACCCATGTAATATAACATAACTAGTTGGGCACTTGTCTGATAAAGCACTAATGACCCCTACGCCTGGTCTCCATGCATACCCCGGTTGTTTCATAACCGAGAGGGTATTCGGACACACTCCGGACTCTAGGGTCCCGAGGTCGAAGCGAAAAGGTCGGCAAAGACAAATGATCTACAATCCGGCTAGAAGGCATTTTATATGTCATTTTATAATACATTGTCAAATCGACTGATTGTATTCTTCCTCAATCCCGTCTAACAGGTTGTCTAATTTACAGTCCTGTTGGGAAAATTTAGCGGCCAACTCTACTTGGCCGTATACTAAACTCACAGGGATCTCCTTCCCATCGGGCCCCACAGGTCCGACTTCGGCCATGTGGTTGGGATCCGCTTTCTTGTACCGCGTCTTTACCATGGCCCAGGCCTCCCTGGCACCTTAGCGGCAGGCCGAAATCTTCCATAAATGGAAGCGCTGTCGCACTCCCTGAAGCTTCTCCGCAAGCTCCCCAAGACCCTCGGGTAAGGAGAAGGCTGGCCATAAAGCCTGGATGACGCCGCTCATTGCCTGTCGAACTCGTTCGATCAGTTGCAACAATTCGGGAAGTTGATCACCCGTTGATACGGGCATCTCCTACGCAGGGCGACCTGTGAGAATACCTGCAGACATATTCTGTCAAATCGACTTCCTCGCCGAACTCTTCTTTTCAAAGGAGTTCGCTCAAGCACTTACTATAGATGCCGCGACAAAGCCGCTGATTCTCCTTAACGGAGCCCGACAGCTCGGCCCGAACGCCTTTCAGCTCTTCTCCAAGCTGGGCATGGGCATCCTGGAGCTTGTTCCTTTCATGCTGCACCTTATGCAGCACCCTCTCGCCGGCCTTCAGTTGGCGCAGAAGTTCTTGCCTGTCCGTATCTTGTCCGGCAGCACCTGCAACGTCATTTTTTAGACTTGCGCAAAGGCCAAACGCTACTTATCTTTCTAAAATAATGCGTTACCAGGAGAGGTCCCTGTGTTTCCTCCTGCGCCAGAGAGTGCGGCCTCAAGTTGGGCCTTGCACTCCTGCAGCTCCTGAGACAGTTGGGTATTCTTCTCGGTAAGATCCTACGTTTCATATGATCCTTAAATCAGTTAATATAACTACTTTAAGTCTCGGGGGCTACTGGCATATACAACTATTAAATTCTCTTACCCGTATGTCTTTTACATACTGCTTCGTGGCTCTGGTAAAACCATCTTGAGCAGCACGAAGGTGCGCGTCCCCCGCGTTAAAGGCATTCAACGCCTCGGGGGAGAAGCACGCGTCACGAAATACTGTCCGGCGGCGCCTGTGATTCATGGCACTCTCCACCTCAGACTTGGTGGCGGACAGTCTGTTGGCATCCTCCGTCGGAGGAACGTCCGGCTCGCGCCTTGCACACACCTCCCCTCCAGACCAGGTGCTGGAGCCTGGCTGGTAGAGGTTGGATTGGCAACCTCCACGCCCGCAGTCCGGCGGGCGCTTTTTTCCCTACAAAAGTCATGAGCACTCAAACGCTTCCTAGGAACATTGCTCTAAATAATGAATTGTGAGCTACACCTTTGCGACAACGTTTCAGTCCGCGCCGCGCTCCTCTTCCGCCTACTGGTCCGGACTGGCCTTTGTTGGTCAGCCACCGCGGGCTCGGCTTCTCGCCCTAGGGGTGCCTCCTGCACGGCGCCATCATATACGGTGATCAGAAATAAGCAAGGAAGGAATGACAGTGTCAGGACTTCGGTCGCAATCACCTGGGAAGCCGGATATAGTCCGGGATAGTCGGCCGTGATGGCGACTAAGGCATTGTCCATGCTGAGCTCGTGGAACACCCCGTCGATTAGCTCCACCCTTATGTCCGGATCCTCTTCGGAGGCCGGATCCCGGGATCTCTCTGGATCCCCGGGTTGCGGAGCTGGACTTAGCATGTCCTCCACGATCCGGCGCAGTTCCTGCGTCGAAAGAAGAACACAATATAAGAAACTTGAGTTTCAAAAAGCATGGGTCGGGCACGCAGAGTGTTCGCTTACCCAAGGCCGGGGATTATTCATGGAGAACCCATTTAACGGGTTCGTCCGAAGGAAATCCTCCTTCTCCCCCTTATACAGGCCAGACAGGATCGTCACCAGGTCTTCGACCGAATCCGGCCCTTTACGGCCATGACGGGTGGCATCGTCCTCCCCGTTGAAATCCCACATGGGGTGGCCCCTGTATTGTAGTGGCTGCACCCCCCGCATAATGCATGTTGCCATGACTCCAATCATGGTCAACCCGGAATGGGCCAGTAACCTTATTCGGCCCATCAAATAATGGATCACTAGTCCGGTCTATGTGGTTGGCTTAGTACTATAGGTCCTAGGACATATCCTCATTTCACTCTTAAATAACGTATTTCTTGGAAATATACCCTAGAGGCAATAATAAACTTTATGGTTGATCAGCAATCGCTTCTAGAGTATGAGATTGAGAGAAAAACCTAGTTCCATGTGTGGAAAGATAAACACTAAGTAGTTCATTAATATCACCTCTAAGATTAGCTCACGTGTTGTGTGATAATCTTGTTTTCCTAATCATAGGGCATTGTTAAAGTAACAAGGATGATGGTAACAATGGGAAAATATTGTTCCTAGAACAAGGGTGTTGGACAGTCCCAGCAAAATGCTATACTTTGATATTAGATCATCACTTTGTTAATCCTATAAAGGATGCTAGAGTACATCTGCACCATCCACTTCACTCTGGCCTCCCACAGTTGACTCCCTCGGGCTCTCCACGTCATCCAATCGGCCCGGACATCATGCACCCGGGCAGCTTCCCTTGGGGACCATGACGGGTGGACCGCGGGCATGCCGTGGGCCACCGTCATGTGGTGTTTTCTACCGCACCCGCTTGCACCTATTGCACGTTGCCCCATACGTTACGGATAGCTTTGGTCCTCCTTTCAGCGTCCTTGGCCCCCGGGCGGGTTGGTTTAGTCGTGCCATTTAGTCCAACGCGACTATCTGGATCGGAGCAGCGCGTGCTGGGTGGTCGGAAAGGGCTATCCGGCTAGGGGTTGTGTGCCTCCTCACGTGCCTGAGAGTCTCCTACTTAGGCTCTCTACCCACCCTGGATGTTTGGTTCTCATGCATGGTTGTGTGTGCATGTGCTTGACAGCTCAGGGCATTGGTCCCGCATCGTGTGTGCCGCCTCGCGCATTATAGAAGTGACTGTTGATACATCTAAAATGTATCTATATTTTTCTTATTGTTTCATACTATATCTATATCACTTTGGCATACTTTTGCGAACACTTTGTATTTTTTTCCTTGGCTAACCAATTAATTTAGTGCAGAGTGCCAGTTCTTGTTTTCTGTTGTTTTTGGACTTTGCGGGAGATTAAAGTTTATTGGGCTCAAAAACTCGGAAACAAATCAGTGAAAGTCTCAAGTGCAGAAGCTTTCCGGGGTAACCAACATAGACATGAGGGCTGCCTGTGGCCCCCACGCGCCCTCTCCGCGCGCCCAGGGGACGTGTGGGCCTGATGCATGGGCCCTATGTTGCTCTGATTTACCGCCTCTTGGTCCATCTTCCCTTATATGATTTTGAAAACCCTCGGGATTTTATGCCCCAAAATTTCCACCGCCGCACACATTTGTTTCTTCATGGTCTAGTCTAGAGGCCTTTTTTGGAACTTTTTCGGAGGGGGTTCTCATGGTTTCCATCTCCATCAACATGAAGGCGATGATGATCGCCCGTGATAGTTTCCTGGGCCATGCTTCTGTAGAAGTACCTAGATGGCTCTCTCTCTCTCTCTCTCTCTCTCTCTCTCTCTCTCTCTCTCTATTCTAAATACAAATATCACATGAGCTGCCCTACATGATTGTGATCCATCTGAGGTAATTTGGTGGTATGTTCGATGTTATATGATGAATTGTCACTTTATGATCAGATTTATTCATGAATTCTCTTGAGATCTATTTCGTTCTTTTGCTGCATAATTATTATTTATATATGCTCTTCAATCTATTATCTCTTTTTCTTTGGCCAATCAGAGGAGTTGTATTTTATAGTTGGGTTCAACCGTATAAGTAAGCTAACATAGTGGCGGAAAGTGGAAAAGGCTTGTATCTATTTTGTTGCCGCTAGGGATAAAAAGTTGGTTCTGTACTTTTCCTTCGAACGTGGGGTGAAGACAATATACCATCTCATTCATGTGATCATAATAATTGCAATACTTTGTTTTATTAACTTTATACTTTCATATGCTTGTTGAATAGCGGTCTTGGGTGGAGTATTAACTATAGAAGTCCTAATACTCCCTCTGTTCCTAAATATAAGTCTTTTTAGATATTTCAATATAGACTACATACGAAGAAAAATGAGTGAATCTACACTCACTACTAGGGAAATGCTTATACACAGGAGCTCACCAGTAGCGCTTTTAAAAAGGAAGCGTTGCTACTAGCAGTAGCACTTGGTCTGTAAGAGCACTGCTACTATGCACATAGCAGTAGCGTTGTATATAGAAAACATTCTACTACTACAATTGCCAGACGGTTGTAGGTAGGCTAGGTATACTAGTAGCGCTCATACATTAAAAACGCTACTTCTATTGTACATAGCAGTAGCGGTGGTTGATAACCAGCGCTACTACTACGGGGCACCTTATCCGTACACGGCCCGTGCGCGTCCTCACTCTCCCCCTCACACTCCCACTCACTCCGCCGCGCGCCGTCGCCGCCGACGCCCACCAGCACCCCTCTGAAAGTGCATGTAGTCCCCATGTGTGGTTTTGGTAATTAGTGACAATCCTTATGGACTAATGTTTGCATTGAGATATACATTTGAAAGGTTAGTCCTATTGGAAAATGATTTAAGAATAATGGAAGACAACTCCTTTGAAGCAACAATTACCTTGAGATGATCAAAATGAAGTTCATTGGAGTATCTTAAGAGTTGTCGTGCTTAGAGCTATGGTTTGAGCCATAATGGATCAAGATCTTAAAAGGATGATTTGAATGATGAATTCTAGGAGTGGCTCAAAGATATGATCATAATGGACTCATGTGTTGAGTCATGATTGATCAAGTATTCAAGCAAGCTGTTCAAGTGAAGAATTCAATATACCCTTCAAGACGTCAAGATTAAACATGAAGTAGAGATATAGGTTGACCAAGATGAAGCTCAAAGATCGAACTCTAAATGGTCAACACACAAGCGCAAATGATGCACCACATAGGATCTTGTGGTATGATAAGAAATTATCGATTGCACTCTGTGTACTAACCCATACTATGTGTTGTCTATGTTTTTGAGGGTTGGGTGATTCTCATGGGCTCGCATCGAGAGAGAGATTTCAAGTATCTATGAGAGGATGACATCAAGTGTTGGTGATCATGGTTGACAAGGGCAAGTTCAAGATAACCATCCCAAAGGATTACATGCTTGAAGCCTGTGGATGATCACATGATGGACAAGTGAAGATGAATACAAAGCAAAGCTTCCCACATTATGTATGAGGGAGAGACTTGAAGAATTCACCAATGTCTTGCCTTCATCTTGAGCCAAGAAGAAACATCAACATCAAGCTCAAGTGAACGGCTTGTGTCAAAGGTATTAGTTCCTTTGACGTTAGTGTTGTGGAGTGATGACCACCAAAGAAACATATACACTCAAGAATGGATTCTCGATAGCTATGTAGTGTATATCTTCTATGATTCTTGAGTTATAGGGATCCCACACTATTAAGAGGGGTCAAAGGGGTTTGTGATGGATTTGCTCAAGTCAACATCTTCTATACACAATTCCACTCATATCCTATATGATAAAGAAAAGCCAAAGCCAAATAGTTTACCAAAATATATGATCTAACCTTTGCATACTTTGCACCCTCCATTTTGGTTTATCTTGGGTGGTTCTCTATGTGAGGACCTGGAGTTTTTCCATAGCTTCAAAACAAGCCAAAGATCATCAAAATTGGAGTCCGTATGAAAAAGGTGTGCATGTTTTAGTTTTGGGGTTCCTGCTATTTTTTTATTGGCCGAACGTCCGGTAGCATATGGAAATCTGGTGGCCATATCCAGCAGCAAACGGGCGGATTTCCGGTACTTACCGGACATCCGGTCACCGGACGTCCGAAAAGTGTCGGACATCCATCAAACCTGTTTCACAAATATCCTGCTACATTCGTCTGATGGCGTGCTACAACCATCGGACGTTCGGTGTTCCACCGGACGTCCGGTGCCTATTTTGCCACCGGATGTCCGGTAATCCACCGGACGTCCGACACTTTCCTGGGCAGAATTCCCCCAAACGGCCAGATTTGTGCCCATACTATAAATACCCCTTCACCACTTTGTGGAGGGGTTGAGCAACACAAATATCCTCACCCACATTTCAGAAAAGCTCCCTCTCCTTCTCCTACCTCAAATCTTAGATCCCGGAGAGATTTGTGAGAGTTCTTGAGAGAGATTTCACCCATTGATAGATCCACTCCCTCTCCCTCTCTTGACTAAAGGAATTTGTGATTTGAGCAAGTCTTGAGCATTTCCCCTTTGTTCTTATTACTCTTGGAGGTTGGAGACTCCTAGGCGGTAGGAGTGCTCCGGTGAGGAATCAACTTGTGATTTGTCCCCCCGGAAAGTTTGTGAAGGTTTGGAGGCCGCCTCAAGGTCTACCACTAGTGGTTGAGAATCGCCTTCGTGGTGATATCTCAAGGAGAATAGGGTGAGCCTTCGTGGCGTTGGTGTGCCTTCGTGGTAACATCCACCTCTCTAATGGTGACTAGCTTCCCTCCAAGGAAATGAATATCGGGATACATCCTCGTCTTTGTGACTTTCGTTATCCCTAAACCAAACTCCTTACTTGTGGTTTACTTTGGTCACTTGACCGTGCATTCCTTCACTATATCGTGTTATCCTCATTATATTGTGTTGGCCATTCCCTTGAAGAGATTATTTAGGCCTACAATTTATATTCGCAATTCATACTTTCTACTATTGTTGTGTCTTATGCTTAGTGTGAATTGCTAGCTTGTAACATTCATTTTCATATCTTGTGACATAACTTGTGTAAGCTTGTAGTGCTTACTTGAGTTTGCTTGTATAATTCAATTCCATATATTGTGATACAATTTGTGTAAGCTTGTATTGCTTACTTGTGGTTGTGTGTATTATACATTTCCATATCTCATGATATACATTGAGTAAGTTTGTGTGACTTACTTGTGCTTACTCATATCCTCATTGTTCCCATCTTGTTTATCCTAAGTTGTTGGTGCACTTAGTGAGCCTAGTATATTTAGGATTTGTTCTTGAAAAGTATCCGCTTAGTTTATTTCCGCATTAGGATATAGCCCAATCCGTAAAAGATTTGAAAACGCCTATTCACCCCCCCCCCTCTAGGCGACATCGTTGTCCTTTCACCCTCCCTCCCTCCTCCTCCCTCCTCCTCCCCCTCCTCCTCCCTC
>NC_057813.1:727986589-727987739 GCF_018294505.1 Triticum aestivum
CTGGCGGCCCCCTCCTCCTCCTCCTCCTCCTCCCTCCTCCTCCCACCTGCTCTCTCACCCCCCTCCCTCCTCCTGCTCTCTC
Organism: Triticum aestivum; assembly: GCF_018294505.1. Lineage (NCBI taxonomy): Eukaryota > Viridiplantae > Streptophyta > Magnoliopsida > Poales > Poaceae > Triticum > Triticum aestivum. Next base: position 727,986,672 of record NC_057813.1, read on the forward strand.
CTCCTCCTCCCACCTCCTCCTCCTCCTTTCTGTAATAGAAAGTTTTTTAGTAATAGAATTTAGTAATAATATTTTTAGTAAAAGAAAATAAAAATATAAATTTTTAGGTACAGAAATGTATTATGCTATATGAGATTTTTCATTAAATCTAGCTTATTTTTTGTTGCCGTGTACGTCGTCAATGTGTGGGTGGACTGTTGGCAGCGGAATGCTCTGACTTCACCTTGTAGCGAGTGGCTTCGGCCCATTTATTCATGGGGCGGTTGTATGTTTGCTTGTTGTGGTGTGTGGGGGTGTCCTGGTATATATGATGAGGTTGTCTTATTCTTCTCTTGTGTCTGCCTTGCATACCATTATGTTTTCTTCACTGGCACGGCTTCCTTAAATTTTCTCGGTGTAGCGGTTTGTTTGTCGTCGGCACCGGCGGACGGTTCATGTGTAAAACATATCTATATTTTTTATTGTTTCATGTTGCTATATTATCATTTATATATATTATATCATTTTATATGATTTTTATGGACTAGCGTATTAATATAGTTCCCAGTTCTAGTTCCTGTTTTCTTCTTGTTTTTGATTTCGTGGGAAATAAATATCTACCGAAGTCAAAATACGTTGCCGATTTAACACGATTGTTTTTCGGAAACAAGAAACACTCAAAGCTTCGGGAGACACTGAGGGGACCGACGAGGCAGCCACATGGAGACATGGCGCATCCAAGGGGTGGCCACGCCACCTGTCCATGTGGGCCCCTTGAGCACCGCATTAGTCTAACTCCACCGCCGTAAATCCCTATAAATACTATACCATTAGTCGTGCTTCCAAGAGAATTTTATCGCCGCCGCAAGATGTTGTTCCGAAGATATCTCATCTGGCGCCCTATTTCCGAGTTCTTTTGGAGGGGAAAGCCATTGCCGGAACATCTTCATCAACCTTGCTGTCTCCATGATGATGTGTGAATAGTTCCTTTAGGACCTATGGGTCCATAGTTCAGTTAGATGGGTTTTTTCTCTATTTTTGGATCTCTTCAATACCATGTTCTCTTCCAAGATCAATCCAAGGTAATTC
>NC_057813.1:727987749-727991969 GCF_018294505.1 Triticum aestivum
TATATGAGATTTTTCATTAAATCTAGGTTTTTTAATACAATAGATTTCGTTCGATGATGGTATCAAATGTAGGTTTTTTAGTAAATGTAGGTTTATGAGGATATATAGATAGATGGATGGATGGACAGATGTTAGGGCTAGAACTAGGGTATTTTTAGTAATTGTATAGGTCTTTTCAATTTTTAGGATTAGAAAAAGGTATTTTTGGTAAGTGTTAGGGCTAGAACAAGGATGTTTTTTAGTAAGTGGTTAATAGAACTAGTTTATTTATAGTAAGTGGTTAATAGAACTAGTTTATTTATAGTAAGTGGTTAATAGATCTAGTTTATTTATAGTAAGTGGTTAATAGAACTAGTTTATTTATAGTAAGTGCTTAATAGACTAGTGAATAGGTTTTTTGAATATAAAAAAGTTTTAGTAATTGAAAATTTTAGTAATAAAAATTTTTATTAAGAAAATTTTTAGTAATAAAAAATTTTAGTAAGAAAATTTAGGTATGGAATTTTTTTTGTAGTTTTGTTTTTCAATATAGAAATGTATTGGAAAATTTAATTATTTTATGTCATTATCACTTTGTCATCAAAGAATCCTATATGAGATTTGATGATCTAAAATTTTACTCAGTGGAATATGCAGGCTTTGTAGAGTCGTGTCTCGTTGGAGTGATCGCCATCCGAGCTACCTCTACTTCCTCTACACCCAAGTCGGTGAGCTAAAAGTCCACCTCCTCCTGCTCTACTCCTCTGTGTTGAATAGAGTAGAACTAGGGTATTCAGTTATGCTTCTTAACCAAATGAAATGTTCAGGTTATAAGATATATTGAAATTTTTTTGTCAATATGAACCATTGAAATGCATCGTTGTATGTGTATGGACATCTTTGTATCGCAGGGAGAGTCCGAGTGGCCTATGTTTTGCCGGAGTGTTGATTCATTTCCGTTTGACAAATTTCAGGCGCTCGATATGTCCTATTTTATCAAAGGTCATGCCGGATTTTTCCATGAATTTAAGCATGACTTGTGCTAGAATATGTAGGAAATATCGAGTGCCCCGGATTTTCTAGAAAGAGAAATAAATGACATTTCAAGTTGACTTAAGTCTGCGGGACTCCATACATGACAATCACCATATATGAGAGAAGAAGAATGCCGAGTGTTGTCGTGGGGGTCGCTTCACCTTCTTCTCTTTGTGCTAGACCTTTGTTGTGCACCAGGGGAAGAAGGAGTAGCGACCATCATCGATGGTCAAAAAATCGGTGAGGGAGTGTCCACCATATATGAGAGAATAAGAATGCCGAATGTTGTCATGGGGGTCGCTTCTCCTTCTTTTCCTTGTGCTAGATATTTGTAATGCACTAGGCTAAGGAGGAGTAGCGACCATCACTGAAGGTTGCAATATCAGAGAGGGAGTGCCCACCATATACATGAGATGAGAGTTTAGGAAGGAAGACTCGACAGACCTAAAGTCAACCCGTTGCATACTGAGTAATAGTGATATGTGTTGAGCTTCCTGGTAGTTGCCTTCGATCTATTTTCAATTAATGTTTCAACTATGAACATAGGAAATGTCTGACGACGAAAGAGAATTCGTTATGTGCAAATACTGCAAAGACTAGCACGACCTGTGCGACAGGCCTCACCTAGTTGGTGGTAGGCGCTTCAGCATTGTGCTGGATGAGAACTTCAAAGTGGATACAGTAAGTCAAGACGACAAGTCTTTTGTCGTAATTAAGCATGACTTCTGCTTCTTTTGCTTCAACTTATAATTTTAATTTTTTTACTATTATACTAGCGTATCCCCCTGCCATGCAAGAATTTATGTCTTGGATAAGATTGGTTTCAATACTATGGAAAGTATGGAGGTAAAGAGAGTTCACTTGAGGACCGAGCATGGTTATACTTTTGCCGTAAAATTATACAATGTAGACACCTACTCCTATTATGAATGCAAAAATTGGAGAGCACTATGCAAGGCTTATGCATTTGAGCCTAATGCTTATCACCTTTGATATTCGTCCGAAAGATGAAATTGAAGGTAATATCGACATCTGGGTCGATGTGCAGATGCCTTCAGTTCTACCATTATGTGAGTTTCTCAACCATATTTATTAAGTAATTTATATTATTTATTTAAAAATAGTTGACAACTAATTTCTATTGACAGCTTATATCCATTCAAGCAAAAATGTTCGACGCTTGGTAGACAGCACCTACTACTATCTCGGGGCTGAACTAAACTGCGAGGAGATAGGTCATTATGTTTCATGGCTTGAGGATCTTGAGACTGTCAAGACAGGTTATTTTCTTGGACTTCCAGATATTAGTACTCAAAATGTGTGACCACTAGTGTGTGTATTGAACTACGGTCACATCTATTTAGGAAAGATGGTAAGATTTTTACTATTTGTCCTCAATGCATCTTTTGCATACATTATTTTTTAAGGTAAACTTCATTGCTAAGTATGTTACTACGATGTTCTTCAATAGGGACTCCTGATGAGTGTTGTGCCTCGTTGGATCGATCCTAAAGTTCGCATGACAATGGTTAGCTTACAGCCAAGATATCCTGCATTGCACATGAGTGCATTCATCATTTCTTGAAGTGGGCAAGTCTTAATAGTCAAAGATTGGAGCAAAATTGTGAAGGATCGCAGCAGAGAAGTACTAGGGGGCAGCAATCAAACGCGCAGTCCACAATTAGGAGACAGGTTCATCTGCGTTCTCCAATATGATGAAGCAAGAGTGTTACACATGTTTTATGCTATTTTACCTGAGAGAGAGCAGCAGGAGTGATTAGCTAGCTAGACTGAGTTTGAAGATGATGATGTGCTACACTATGACTATGATGATTAAATAGTTAGTGTTGGTGGTAATGACTATGATGATTATTATTAGCTAGTGTTGGTGGTGATTAGATAGTACACTATGGCTATGATGATTAAATAGTGTTGGTGGTAATGACTATGATGATTATTAGCTAGTGTTGTTGGTGATGATATGATGCAAGAGTTTTTATATTAATTAATATGATGATGATGATGATGTTGAAAGTATACTACTAATCCAAACTTGATCTTGATCTAGTTTGGATTAGTAGTACTTTCGATGTGCACCACATGTTGCCTCCACTTGAACCTAATCCACATTCATTTCACCCACTATTAGATATACTAACTAATCATGGTCATAAAATCATATGATGAAAGTATTGTATATAAAACCTATACAAATACAGCAAAAATAAGCTGCATTTTCAAAAATACATGAAAAATAAGCAGTAGCGCTTTTCAATGACGAGCGCTACTGCTACTTACTATTATCAGCAGCGCTTTTCCATGACGATTGCTACCGCTAACTAGGTATAGCAGTAGTGCTGGAAAACAAGCGCTACTGCTACCTGTTAGCTGTAGCGCCTTACTGATAGCGCTTCTACAAGCACTACTAGTAGCTATAAAACAAGCGCTACAACTAGGGTTTACCCTAGTAGTGACTCTAGACTATGTCTACATACATTTATATGTAGTCCATATTGAAATCTCTAGAAAGACTTATATTTAGGAACAGAGGGAGTATTATAGATGCATGCCATGAATAGCCATACTCAAAAATATTGCAATTTAATCATTGCCCAACTATGATTTTTTACCACACCATGTTTTCTTCTGGAGACAGACCTCTAGTGAACCTATGGACCCTGGTCCATTTTCTTTCATATAGTTTTCAATCTCAATAAGGTCCTTATTCCTTACTTTTACTCCATTATTGTGATCTCTGACGTAATTTGGTGGTGTATTCTATGGTGTATAATGAATTTTCACTTTATCATAAGATTTATTCATGAATTCTCTTGAGACATATTTGGTTCTTTTGTTGCATAATTATTATTTATATATGCTCTTTAATCTATTCTCTCTTTTTCTTTGCCCAATTTTGGGGTTTGATCATCAGAGGGAGTTATGTATGATAGTTGGATTCAACCGTACGAGTAAGCTAACATAGTGACAGAAAGTGGAAAAGGCTTATATTTGTTTTGTTGCCACTAGGGATAAAAATTTGGTTGTGTACTTTTCCTTTGAACGCAAGGTGAAGACAATATACCATCTCATTCATATCATCATACGAATTGCAATACTATGTTTTTAACTTAATACTTTAAGATGGATTCTGAATAGCAGTCTTGGGTAGTGTATTAACTATAGATGGCATAATATTATAGATGGAT
>NC_057813.1:727992781-727994715 GCF_018294505.1 Triticum aestivum
AGTTCCTGTTTTCTTCTTGTTTTTGATTTCGTGGGAAATAAATATCTACCGAAGTCAAAATACGTTGCCGATTTAACACGATTGTTTTTCGGAAACAAGAAACACTCAAAGCTTCGGGAGACACTGAGGGGACCGACGAGGCAGCCACATGGAGACATGGCGCATCCAAGGGGTGGCCACGCCACCTGTCCATGTGGGCCCCTTGAGCACCGCATTAGTCTAACTCCACCGCCGTAAATCCCTATAAATACTATACCATTAGTCGTGCTTCCAAGAGAATTTTATCGCCGCCGCAAGATGTTGTTCCGAAGATATCTCATCTGGCGCCCTATTTCCGAGTTCTTTTGGAGGGGAAAGCCATTGCCGGAACATCTTCATCAACCTTGCTGTCTCCATGATGATGTGTGAATAGTTCCTTTAGGACCTATGGGTCCATAGTTCAGTTAGATGGGTTTTTTCTCTATTTTTGGATCTCTTCAATACCATGTTCTCTTCCAAGATCAATCCAAGGTAATTCCTTTGGTGTGTTTGTTGGCATCCTATGAATTGTGGATTACTAGTCAGATTATTAGTTGAATACTATTGTATAATTGAGTAGCTATGTATGCTTTTCGAGTTATTTGTCTTTTTTGGTCAAGATAGATGGGTAATTCTTTAGAGGGAGTGGTGCATAGTAGTAGGTTCAATCTTACAGTGTTCTATATCCCAGTGATAGAATGGGGACAGGACACATATTTGTATTGTTGTTGCTAAGGATAAAACTATGGGGTTTAATCTTATTGCTAGATTTCTTTATATCTACATGATGTCATCTTGCTTATTGCGTTGCTCGGTTTCTAGTAAACCTAATACCTTGATATGCATGCTGGATTATGATCTAAGGGGTGGAGTAATAGTAGTAGATGCAGTTGGATAACGGTCTACTTACCACGGACGTATTGCATATACAAGATTATGACATGAATGATAATAGTTATGAATGTTGTTTTTCTATCAATTGCCCAACATTAATTTCTCCACCATGTTATTACCTACTTTTGAGAGAGATGCCACTAGTGAACCTATGGCCCCCAAGTCTATTCTCCATTAATACTTGCTTCTACAAAATTGCCTCTTTTATTTCCTTTCACTATATCACTGTCTATCCACTATTTGATTTTAACCTTGTAACTAGCAAGACAAGGGGACTGACAATGCCATTGCCAAGTTGGGTGCAAGTATTTATTTTGTTTGTTTATAAGTGTTGCTTATCTTGTTAGCTTGTTTACTCCTACTGGTTCTATTAAACCTAGGTTCTTAACTAAGGAAAATACTTTTGCGTTTGTACTACATCACCCTTCCTCTTCAGGGATCCAACAACTCATATGGGAGTAGCCGCGGACCATTAGTTTCTCGTGCCAGCTCAGCTTTGTGACGTGTTCAGTTTCTCGTCGCCGGCGACCAGTGGTTTGTTATCTCCTCATGCAAGGTGAGGTCATTCAATTTGTTTCCCTCTTGCCTATGGCGTGTATATCAGCAGCGCTTTTCGGGAATGCGCTACTATTAGTTAGCTGTAGCGATTTCGTAGCCCCTTGCTACTGCTATATCTTTCATCATTTTCCCCCGCTTCCTACCCCGTTTCGGTTTCAATAAACTGCAATTTCCAGAACTAGGTACTACTAGATATCAATTTCGTAAAGCATTATAGGTACTAGGTAGTACTCCCTCCGTTCCAAATTACTCGTCGTGGTTTTAGTTCAAACCACGACGAGTAATTTGGAATGAAGGGAGTACTAGATAACAATTTCATATATAGTCAACATGCATCCTCAAGCAGTACAAGGTCATATTGACAATGATCATCATATGTAGTTCTAGATGATATCGACGACGATCATCATATGTAGTTCTAGATGATATCGACGACGATCATCATATGTAGTTCTAGATGATAT
>NC_057813.1:727994725-728007863 GCF_018294505.1 Triticum aestivum
ACTATGTCTACATACATTTATATGTAGTCCATATTGAAATCTCTAGAAAGACTTATATTTAGGAACAGAGGGAGTATTATAGATGCATGCCATGAATAGCCATACTCAAAAATATTGCAATTTAATCATTGCCCAACTATGATTTTTTACCACACCATGTTTTCTTCTGGAGACAGACCTCTAGTGAACCTATGGACCCTGGTCCATTTTCTTTCATATAGTTTTCAATCTCAATAAGGTCCTTATTCCTTACTTTTACTCCATTATTGTGATCTCTGACGTAATTTGGTGGTGTATTCTATGGTGTATAATGAATTTTCACTTTATCATAAGATTTATTCATGAATTCTCTTGAGACATATTTGGTTCTTTTGTTGCATAATTATTATTTATATATGCTCTTTAATCTATTCTCTCTTTTTCTTTGCCCAATTTTGGGGTTTGATCATCAGAGGGAGTTATGTATGATAGTTGGATTCAACCGTACGAGTAAGCTAACATAGTGACAGAAAGTGGAAAAGGCTTATATTTGTTTTGTTGCCACTAGGGATAAAAATTTGGTTGTGTACTTTTCCTTTGAACGCAAGGTGAAGACAATATACCATCTCATTCATATCATCATACGAATTGCAATACTATGTTTTTAACTTAATACTTTAAGATGGATTCTGAATAGCAGTCTTGGGTAGTGTATTAACTATAGATGGCATAATATTATAGATGGATGCTCATATGTTAATTTTTACATGAATAGTCATACTCAAAAATATTGCAATTTAATCATTTCCCTAGTATGATTTGTTACCACACCATGTTTTCTTTTGGAGAGGCATCTCTAGTCAACCTATGGACCCCGGTCCATTTTCTTCCATAAATTGTTCAATCTCAATAAAGGTCCTTTCAATTCCTTAATTTTTCTTTCTTGCTTATTTCATTCAACTCTTTCCACATGTGAAACTAGCAAACCTAGTGAAATTGACAACCTCACTAGTATTGTTGGGGGCACAAGGAGATTTTTTTTGTCTGTGTGCACGTATTGATCATGGTTGTAAGCACTTAGCTCATGTTGGTTTAACAGACCTAGAGGTCACTTAAGGGAAATTGTTGCTTGCTACAACCCCTTATACTTGGGGGCGCAAGAACTTCCAAGTAGAGAGGAAGCAACTGATCGGCCTGTCTACCTACCTAGGAGTTCGGTTCTCCAATCCGAGCTTATTTTTTGTTGCCGTGTACGTCGTCAATGTGTGGGTGGACTGTTGGCAGCGGAATGCTCTGACTTCACCTTGTAGCGAGTGGCTTCGGCCCATTTATTCATGGGGCGGTTGTATGTTTGCTTGTTGTGGTGTGTGGGGGTGTCCTGGTATATATGATGAGGTTGTCTTATTCTTCTCTTGTGTCTGCCTTGCATACCATTATGTTTTCTTCACTGGCACGGCTTCCTTAAATTTTCTCGGTGTAGCGGTTTGTTTGTCGTCGGCACCGGCGGACGGTTCATGTGTAAAACATATCTATATTTTTTATTGTTTCATGTTGCTATATTATCATTTATATATATTATATCATTTTATATGATTTTTATGGACTAGCGTATTAATATAGTTCCCAGTTCTAGTTCCTGTTTTCTTCTTGTTTTTGATTTCGTGGGAAATAAATATCTACCGAAGTCAAAATACGTTGCCGATTTAACACGATTGTTTTTCGGAAACAAGAAACACTCAAAGCTTCGGGAGACACTGAGGGGACCGACGAGGCAGCCACATGGAGACATGGCGCATCCAAGGGGTGGCCACGCCACCTGTCCATGTGGGCCCCTTGAGCACCGCATTAGTCTAACTCCACCGCCGTAAATCCCTATAAATACTATACCATTAGTCGTGCTTCCAAGAGAATTTTATCGCCGCCGCAAGATGTTGTTCCGAAGATATCTCATCTGGCGCCCTATTTCCGAGTTCTTTTGGAGGGGAAAGCCATTGCCGGAACATCTTCATCAACCTTGCTGTCTCCATGATGATGTGTGAATAGTTCCTTTAGGACCTATGGGTCCATAGTTCAGTTAGATGGGTTTTTTCTCTATTTTTGGATCTCTTCAATACCATGTTCTCTTCCAAGATCAATCCAAGGTAATTCCTTTGGTGTGTTTGTTGGCATCCTATGAATTGTGGATTACTAGTCAGATTATTAGTTGAATACTATTGTATAATTGAGTAGCTATGTATGCTTTTCGAGTTATTTGTCTTTTTTGGTCAAGATAGATGGGTAATTCTTTAGAGGGAGTGGTGCATAGTAGTAGGTTCAATCTTACAGTGTTCTATATCCCAGTGATAGAATGGGGACAGGACACATATTTGTATTGTTGTTGCTAAGGATAAAACTATGGGGTTTAATCTTATTGCTAGATTTCTTTATATCTACATGATGTCATCTTGCTTATTGCGTTGCTCGGTTTCTAGTAAACCTAATACCTTGATATGCATGCTGGATTATGATCTAAGGGGTGGAGTAATAGTAGTAGATGCAGTTGGATAACGGTCTACTTACCACGGACGTATTGCATATACAAGATTATGACATGAATGATAATAGTTATGAATGTTGTTTTTCTATCAATTGCCCAACATTAATTTCTCCACCATGTTATTACCTACTTTTGAGAGAGATGCCACTAGTGAACCTATGGCCCCCGAGTCTATTCTCCATTAATACTTGCTTCTACAAAATTGCCTATTTTATTTCCTTTCACTATATCACTGTCTATCCACTATTTGATTTTAACCTTGTAACTAGCAAGACAAGGGGACTGACAATGCCATTGCCAAGTTGGGTGCAAGTATTTATTTTGTTTGTTTATAAGTGTTGCTTATCTTGTTAGCTTGTTTACTCCTACTGGTTCTATTAAACCTAGGTTCTTAACTAAGGAAAATACTTTTGCGTTTGTACTACATCACCCTTCCTCTTCAGGGATCCAACAACTCATATGGGAGTAGCCGCGGACCATTAGTTTCTCGTGCCAGCTCAGCTTTGTGACGTGTTCAGTTTCTCGTCGCCGGCGACCAGTGGTTTGTTATCTCCTCATGCAAGGTGAGGTCATTCAATTTGTTTCCCTCTTGCCTATGGCGTGTATATCAGCAGCGCTTTTCGGGAATGCGCTACTATTAGTTAGCTGTAGCGATTTCGTAGCCCCTTGCTACTGCTATATCTTTCATCATTTTCCCCCGCTTCCTACCCCGTTTCGGTTTCAATAAACTGCAATTTCCAGAACTAGGTACTACTAGATATCAATTTCGTAAAGCATTATAGGTACTAGGTAGTACTCCCTCCGTTCCAAATTACTCGTCGTGGTTTTAGTTCAAACCACGACGAGTAATTTGGAATGAAGGGAGTACTAGATAACAATTTCATATATAGTCAACATGCATCCTCAAGCAGTACAAGGTCATATTGACAATGATCATCATATGTAGTTCTAGATGATATCGACGACGATCATCATATGTAGTTCTAGATGATATCGACGACGATCATCATATGTAGTTCTAGATGATATCGACGACGATCATCATATGTAGTTCTAGATGATATAGCAACACACACATATGTAGTTCTAGATGATATCGAAGACAATCATCATCCTCAAGCCTGGGCGGTTGGTGTTCCTGATAGTAATTAGGATGGCCTGTCCAACATGAAGATTCTTTCCATCAAGGAATTTCTTCCACCCAACCGATTTTAAGTGTGTGTGACCGTCAGTGTCAACGCGGTAAGTACAGGTTGTGACGGAGCCCCTTGCAGTAAGGCGTAGTCCAGCTGAGCCTTCTTCGTCAGGCTCGATACCATAACTCATAGATATGCTCTTTGCCAATTTCTGAATAAGAAACACATATCAATTAATAAATAGCCTCGCAAATAAGTACATATGGATTATCTACACTATTAATAGTTCCTTAGATTCTACACTAATAAGCATGTGATCAAACTCTACACTAAAACATATCATCGACTAGATTCCACACAACATACCATATCATTGGATTGTACACTAAGTATTTCATCGGATAATTTGCATTTGTAAGTATAACATACCATATCATGTTGATCAACCATGGTATTTGTCAGGCAGGTCACGAATGGCACCCCGACAAAGTCAGCACGTGGCGGAATTATGTCCCACAGGTTGGACACCTCCTCCTTGCTCAGCCTTGTTCTTTGAGCTACGATGGCTTCATGAAGTGGTTCCTCATCATCTTTATGAAGTGGGTCCTCATTATCTTCATCATCTTCATCATCTTCGTCATCTTCATCATCTACTACCAGGTTGAGATAAATGACAGCCAGCTTGGGTCTTTCTGCTCTAAAGGAGAAGCTGATCAACTCACCACCAGTAAGACGCATGCGGGCGACGAAACGGGCCCATCCATCTCCTCCAATCTGCGACATGTTGCGTCCTTTCTCGACCTCCGTAGTGTATGGCCCCCCAGGAGCCTCAAATGTCACAGTGTCTCCTGTCAGCTTGTTGAATTTCAACCTCACATTGCATGGGACGATCTGTGTAAAATAAGCAAAATGACACAATGCAATAATGCCAACACTAAAAATAAAATAATTATTACATTTCATCTAATTTCTTACCGCCGCATGACGAAAACTCGGCTGGAAGTAGATGCCGAACAGCTTGCTAGTTGCAAGTCTGCTGGCGCACCTTGACTTGCACAGTCGACATAGTGGTGGTGGTGGTGGCACCATTTTTCCTAAAGCGATATGAGCAAAGGATTAACGATCCACTTCACAGGAAAGAAAAACAATAGCATGTGATATTTTTGGTTCTTTCGCGAGAAGCAATTTGATGGACAATTATAATCCTAAGATCTAGTCACATATTAGATGACAAGGTACCACCTACATTTTGCCAAATAGTAACTTATTACAAAAAACAAAAGCATCTACCTATCCATGTACAGAAAAAATAACAATAAAATGGTGCATACTAAATCAACTAAATCAACTAGCCTACTAAATCAACTAAATCAAAATGTTCTAAATCAACTAAATCAACTAGCCTACTAAATCAACTAAATCAAAATGTTGTATATGAACTAGCCTACTAAATAAAAATGTAGCAGGGAGGAGGGAGAAGGAGGGGCGACTCGAGGAGGGAGAAGAGAGTAGGACGGAGGAGGAAGGCGGAGCGAGGAGGGGCCGACCGACGGCCAGTGGAGGGAGGACGGAGGAGGAAGGCGGAGCGAGGAGGGGCCGGCCGGCGGCCAGTGGAGGGAGGACGGAGGAGGAAGGCGGAGCGAGGAGGGGCCGGCCAGCGGCGAGTGGAGGGAGGACGGAGGAGGAGGCCAGTACTGAGCCAGCAAGGAGGAGGAGGTGACGGCGGCACAGAGGGAGGAGGAGCGACAGGGGAGGACCGGCGCGGGGGGTTGAGAGGGGATCCAGTGAGTGTGTGAGTGTGAGTGGATCGGATAGAGGAGAGGGGGTGGGAGATGGAATGGCTTAGCAGTAGCGCGCTATAGAGAAAGGCGCTACTGCTAAACTACCTAGCAGCAGCGCCTTTCACAAAGAAGCGCTACTACTATGTGTCAGCATGTAAAAATAGACTTCAATGTATCAAGAAAACATTGATCATCAACGATCTTTTTGTGTACAATCTGATTTGTCAATATGAGTCCTCACCGGTTTAGGAACCAGTGAAGACTCATATTGTGGGCAAAAATTCTACACATAGAGTTCAATGAAGACCAAGTGCTTGTCAAAGTTTGAGAAGTAACATATTTAAGGTGGTAGAAACTCTCTTCACGGAGCGAGGTGGGACTAAATTTTTGTAGTAAACTTAGCAGTATCGCTTATTGGTGAAATACGCTGCTACTATGCTACGTAGCAGTAGTGCTCTTCGTGATAACGCGCTGCTGCTAGAACTAGCGTCGCGGTGGCCTCGTGGGAATTATATAAGTAGCGCGTCTTTGAGCGGGCGCGCTACTGCTATATTTATTTCAGCAGCGAGCTAAGCTTGAGCTCGCTACTGCTAAGTAGCAGCAACGCCTTATTTTAAAGCGCGCTGCTGGTAAGATTCTGTGTATAGGCTTTTCCCTAGTAGTGTGCATGCATGCGCAGCTTCCACTTTATTCTCCTAGAGATTAAGCTTGAGCAGGGACTAGTATCCGTCTTAGACTCGAGAAGAAAACATCCCGAGGAGTATGCGGCCATGACTAAAATACTCGAGAAGTAAGTTCAATCGATCATTATCGCACCATATCGGCAACTTTGTTTATTTCTTGATATCAAGTAATTGTTTTATTTGTCTGGCAGGGTCTGGAAAAAGTTCACCGCAGAAGCTCTGGGACTGTCGGGGGAGCTGCGATTTACACACCGGAAAGTAAGTACTACTAGCTAGTTCCGCGCATCTCCCATTGATTCTAGCTACTTTCATCAATACCATTTATAATGCTTCATTATCAGTTTGAGTGACCTCTATTTCTCGTAAAGTGCTTGTGGCAGGAACCCAGGAATGATTACTGTGGATAAAACGTTTGCGAGTTCATCTACAATGTGACAACCTCTAAGCGGGGCTACTCTAAAAAACAATTTGAAGTGCGTAAGCAATAATATTCACAATTTTATTTTATTACCATAATTTTTATTGACTTTCATTCATATATATGTATTGACCCCCTTTTTCAAATTAGATGTGGCAGATGCGGAATGAACTCCTACCACAAGATCGCATACGAGCAATTCAAGAGGAATTGGCAGGATTCTTTCTTGACCACGTCATAAATAAAGCCAGAGAATACCATGTGGAATTTGACATTAGATGTTAGGGAATTGTAAGAGATCTTATATTGTATATATGTAGCCAGTAGCGTCGGATAGATATACGAAAACTTGTTGTTCGACCAATCTCTCGGAGACGGAGAGGGCGATCACTTCTCTCTGTATATGTTCATGACGATCTTGTGTACTTAATGGTTTCCTTTATTTTCTTACTAGCTAGCGGGTCGAGTCCTCTCTATACCTATAGTACGTAGCGTCGACCAAGCACGGAGATAAGAGAGGACACTTCTCTCTATTAGCTAGCTAACACAATATATGAAACCCCTAAATTAACCCTACAAAATCCCCCAAACCCCCAACCCCCCCCCCTTCAAAAAAAGCAAAAACCCCAGCCCCTGAACTGCTGACGCGTGGATGCTTTTTGGTCCTGGTTGGTAGGCGAACCTGGACTAAAGGTATTGGTCTTTAGTCCCGACCCTTTAGTCCCGGTTCCAGAACTGGGACAAATGGGCCTCTGGAACCGGGACAAATGGGCCTTTTTCTACTAGTGCTATGTGTCCGGTTGAAACGTTTTGCCCATGGGTACGAGGTGGGTGTTAGCAATCATGGAAGACTATATGATGGTTAAGTATGTGGACTTGCCGAAAGGCTCCGATACGTGACCCTTCCTGAAAAGATGATGAATTGTAGTTGCAAAAGTTGACTGAGAACATAGTTTGTTGGTTTCTAATAGAGCTTTTGCTTTATACTTCGATTGTGTGATGAACTATTACTTATTCATGAGAAGTGTATGATAAAAATTCTATGATAAAAGTCCTATGTTTAATTTTGTTGTTGTTATAATAATCAACATGATGCTTCGATGTCCGTATTTTGTTTTTATCGACACCTCTCTTTCAAAGCATGTGGACATGTTTTTCGATTTCGGTTTTCGCTTGAGGACAAGCGAGGTCTAACCTTGGGGAGTTGATACGCCAATTTTGCATCATGTTTTCTTACTGTTATTTATAATATTTTTATCCATAATAATGCTTTTTGGAGTAATTCTAATGCCTTTTCTCTCATAATTTGCAAGGTACACACCAAGAGGGAGAATTCCGTCAGCTGGAAATCTGGACCTGGAAAAGCTACGTCGGGCCACCTATTCTACACAACTCCAAATGAGCTGAAACTTCACGGAGATTTTTATGGAATAAATAAGAAGTACTGGAGCAAATAACTACCAGAGGGGGCTACCAGGTGGGCACAACCCACCTGGGCGCGCCAGGGCCCCCTGGCGCACCCTGGGGGGTTGTGGCCTCCTCGGCCCACCTCTGGTGCCCATCTTCTGGTATATAGGTTGTTTTGCCTAGTAAAAAATAGGAGAGGACTTTTGGGACGGAGCACCGCCGCCTCAAGGCTGAACTTGGGCGGAGCACTTTTGCCCTCCGGCAGAGCGATTCCGCCGGGGGAACTTCCCTCCCGAAGGTGGAAACCATCATCATCATCATCATCAACAAAAACTCTCCCATCTTGGGGAGGGCAATCTCCATCAACACCTTCAACAGCACCATCTCATCTCAAACCCTAGTTCATCTCTTGTGTTCAGTCTTGTTACCGGAACTATAGATTGGTGCTTGTGGGTGACTAATAGTGTTGATTACATCTTGTAGTTGATTACTATATGGTTTATTTGGTGGAAGGTTATATGTTCAGATCCAATATGCTATTTAATACCCCTCTAATCATGAGCATGTTTATCATTCGTGAGTAGTTACTTTTGTTCTTGAGGTCACGGGAGAAATCATGTTGCAAGTAATCATTTGAACTTGATACATGTTTGATATTTTGATAGTATGTATGTTGTGATTCCCTTAGTGGTATCATGTGAATGTCGACTACATGATACTTCACCATATTTGCACCTAAGGGAATGCATTGTGGAGTAACAATTAGATGGTGGGTTGCGAGAGTGACAGAAGCTTAAACCCCAGTTTATGCGCTATTCCGTAAGGGACCGATTGGATCCTAGAGTTTAATGCTATCATTAGAATTTATTCTTAATACTTTTCTCGTAGTGGCGGATGCTTGCGGGAGGGTTAATCATAAGTAGGAGGTTTGTTCAAGTAAGAGCAGCACCTAAGCACCGGTCGACCCACATATCAAATTATCAAAGTAGCAAACATAAATCGAACCAACGTGATGAAAGTGACTAGATGAAATTCCCGTGTACCCTCAAGAACGCTTTGCTTATCATAAGAGATTTTTTGGCCTGTTCTTTGCCTCAAAAGGATTGTGCTACCTTGCTGCATATCTGTTACTACTATCGTGACTTGCTTGTTACAAATTATCTTGCTATCAAACTACTCCACTACTTACAATTTCAGCACTTGCAGACATTACCTTGCTAAAAACCACTTGTCATCTCCTTCTGCTCCTCGTTGGGTTCGACACTCTTACTTATCAAAAAGAGCTACAATTGACCCCCCCCCCTATACTTGTGAGTCATCATTTACCCAGGTTCGGGCCCTCTTGATGGAGGTAATACCCTACTTCCTGCTTGATTGACTTTGATGAGTATAGGGGTTACAAGAGTTGATCTACCTCGAGATCGTGATGGCTAAACCCTAGATGTCTAGCCTGTATGATTATGATGATTTCTATGGACTAAACCCTCCGGTTTATATACACACGGAGGGGCCTAGGGTTCTACAAAGTCGGTTTACAGAGAAAGGAAACCACACATCCGGTCATCAAGCTTGCCATCCACGCAAAGGAGAGTCCCATCCGGACACGGGGGAAAGCTTTCTATCTTGTATCTTCACGGCCCATCAGTCTGGCCGATGTTACATAACTCGGACACCCGAGGACCCCATAATCCAGGAATCGCTCAACGGCCTCGGGCAATGGCTAAGACCGCGTGCCACGCTTGCTATGGCCAGATGGGGCAACACAGAGGCAGCACGAGGGTCGGTGCAGCCACGGGGACTACCTGGATAGGACGGCCTCAGGGCAGCAGTAGACCACGGGCCTTGACTCTACGTCTTGAATGGGTGATGTAGCGGCAGCACACGGGTCGATGCAGCGGTGGGGAGAACAACAGGGCGGCGACGCTGCGGCACGATGAGGCGACGCAGCAGCAGCCCGATGCTTGATCAGTGGAGGGACGCGATGTCCTTTGGGACAATCTTCATGGGATCTTTGGAGGCGCGTGCAACCGACGGGCCAAGTGGGTCGGACGGTGGGTGATCAAACCGATCGCGCGCGAGGTCGGCGATGCCGCTCGGTGGAGGCGGGGAGGCGGCGGAGTCCAAGATGAAGCCAACGAGTCCGACGCAGCCGGTCCAAGGTAGCCGGCAAGGCCGACACAGCCGGCGACTGGGCCGTAGCCAGTGCACCCGTGGTAACCGGCGACGGGGCCACAGCCGGCGATGGGGCCGCACAGATACGGCAGAGGCGATGGATGATGAAGAAGTCCCGGTCGGAGCAGGGCGGCGATGGCTGGCGTAGGGCGATGGGCGATGGGTGAGCCAAAGTGCGGACGGGGGCAGGCCGTGACGGGCTGCCTCGACGCACGTGGCCGCCGGGTCGGAGGAGAGGCCGGTCGGTCGCGTCGGTATCGGAGTAGAGGTGCGGGGGGGGTGAACGGCGGCGGCGAGCGATGCAAACCGATCTTAGATTGGAAAACCAAAAGGAAAACGCCGATCAAAACGACCAGCGAGAGAGAAAATCCGGATCAAAGGATATGTAAAAAGTGTCCCTAGGGCAGCTGGTCAACATGACCGGCGCACAAACCCTAGGTACGGACGGCGCGCTCCCGGCGGCAGTCATGACGGCCGACCGCCCCGTGGGCAGCACGCAGGGCGGAAGCGGTGGGGGCGGCTACGGTTTGGATCGGTTAGCTGATACCATGTTAGAAGGGGAAGAAGGGATTGGCGGAATATGATGGATGTATTATTGAGCCTCGAGGGCGAGTATATATTGAGTACAAGACTTGAAGGGCAAGACGCCTCTCCTAGAGATAAGGTAGGAGACGGAATACAAATCCTAGACTACCAAATACATGCATCCCAAATATATCTCCAAATATATCATCTTAATTACAACGGAGAGGCTCTTGCTTCTTACTTCCTTTGACCAGGCAAAGAGAGAGTGTACATTCATCGTCTCAGCGGTCAGATCCCTACCCTACCTACTAGCATGGTAACGTGAAAATGTAGTGCCCTAAACTCTTATACTTGTGCATGCGTTACATCTCTTGCTTACAAACAAGAGAGAGAAAGAAAGATATATCGTTTACAAAGAAGAGAAAGAAATATATATCCTACAGGAGATAGATGTCTGTTGTTTAGTGCCTTTTCTGTTTTCATTCACCTCCACGAACCTTTCTATTTCTGTTTTCATTCCATTGTCAAATGTCAACATATCTGTTTGTGGCCCGGTCTTGGTTTTGTTTTTGTTGTTTTCTCCCGATGCTGGAGCTATAGATGATATCATCTGTGTAATACAAAAGAGGGTCTTGGAGATGATATCTCAAATTAATACCCGGCCACATCTCAATTCTCACCTAATTGTTTTGGTGCATTGAAACAGTATGATCAGTCAAATCGATCATACATTTTCATTCGGGTGTGTCTGAAGCATGGGTCCTAAGGCCCTTCTCGTAGATAGGGTAACCTGCTTTTTAGTTTGCAAGGTTCTCTCGGAAAAGAGATGCATCGTATGGTAACAAAGATAACTAAACTAACTACAATTGACATAACATAATAGAACATCATTTAGGATCTCTAAATACAACACCAACTTAAAATCTAAAGCTCATGTAAAATAGATTACCCAGTAAGACCATGCTTCCAACTAGAATACACCGGTACACACAATTTCATGATACAATGTGCAAGAACAGACAAATGATTAGTGTACAAGTGGCCAACGCACATGCAGAAAACATCGCATGCATAGGTTGGGCTAATAGACAAACTATTCTTCTCCACCCATCAAATCATCCTCGATAGTGAAATCCTACAGTGAGAAAGAAAACTTCGATTTAAATACACATGTCCAACTCAACAATTCATATCCAATGCCTAGATAAAAGCCAACGAGAAAAGTACTTACTGCATCCAGCGGGTTGAGAAAAAAATCATCCCATGAGAAGTCATTGATGTCATTAAATTGATCATTAAGTGCATGCTGACCAATAGTACCCACTTGCATAGGGTGATTGCTAACTGCATCCTGGCCATCAAGCTTGTCAGTCATTGCGACGACATTTTCTGTCTGATGGTTGGAAAGTGTAGAAATATTTCTTCCACTATTAACCATATATGTATGTGTCATTGAGATTCTACTGTTACCAGGTGCGGTGTTTTCATTCAACATCATTCCGATTGAGCTTGTGTTTTTTGCTATGTTGAATGGTGTCATCCGCTCACTCAAGCCATCTACTGGTATACTGCTGCTCCCTCCCTTAACCATCTCAGATAATGACACTGGACGACTGCCGCAGGCATTCAACATCCCTACGAAGCTTTGGTTGCTATGTGCATTTTTTGGAACAATCTGCTCATTGAAGCCTGCCATAGATGTAGCATTTCTCATGACCGTTCCCATTTCATTTTGCACCTCTACGTTCACATTTGATGAGATGGGAGATATTATACCTCTATGAAGAACACCAGTCAATGTCGCATGTGTTGCAGAATTGTATGAAGGGTCTGGAAACTTGCCTTTGTTTGTCTCCACCAGCTTACCACGCATGCGGCCAGCATAGGAATCGCCAAAACTATATGAAGGAAATTCATCTAAAGTTGTTTCATTGGGTATGTTGTTGTATAGGTTGGCAGGAGGGTCAATGCAGCGAGCGAATCTTCCCGCATCCGACAGTTTTGGTGCGACATACTTATACATTCTACCATCATGGATGAATGACCCCGTGCACGAGTTTCTATGTGTGTTCGCCGGCTGAGCTAAGTGACCCATTGCAGAAAAATTGTTTGGACTTAAAAGACCAGAGGACGTACACCATCTTTCATGTTCATGGTTACGCATGAAACTCCCCTGGTTGTTCATGTTGTTGTAGGATGAGTTATGTCTTTCAGAGGCATCACCAACTGGATTTGGTTTGACTCTTCTCAAGTGCAACCTATACTTCTGAAATAAAAAGATAGACAAATAAACCAGGTATGAGAAGCACGCTCATGGGAAAAAGTAAGGATAGACATGTGGCAGCAAAAAGTGTAGGGAATCCATTGTATAAGAAGACCCATTATAGGGACAAAAATACTTGAAAGTGTAGAGCATCCACGGTATATGAAGACTCATTATAGGGACAAAATTAATTGTAATTACACACATCTTCATGTTAGGTGCATTACTAAAGCTTACA
>NC_057813.1:728007876-728018468 GCF_018294505.1 Triticum aestivum
AGTTTAAGTGTGTGCGACCGTCTGTGTCCACGCGGTAAGTACAGGTTGTGACGGAGCCCCTTGCGCTAAGGCGTAGTCCAGCTGAGCCTTCTTCATCAGGCTCGATACCATAACTCACAGATAGGCTCTTTGCCAATTTCTGAATAAGAAAAACATATCAATTAATAAATAGCCTCACACATACTCTTGCAAATAGGTATATATGGATTATCTACACTATTAATAGTTCCTTAGATTCTACACTAATAAGCATGTGATCAAACTCTACACTAAAGCATATCATCGACTAGATTCCACACAACATATCATTGGACTCTACACTAAGCATATCATCGGATAATTTGCATTTGTAAGTATAACATACCATATCATGTCGATCGACCATGGTACTTGTCAGGCGGGTCACGAATGGCACCCCGACAAAATCAGCACATGGCGGTATTATGTCCCATAGGTTGCACACCTCCTCCTCGCTCAACCTCATTCTTTGAGCTACGATGGCTTCATGAAGTGGGTCCTCATACTCCTCATCGACTGGGTCCGCATTATCTTCATCATCTTTGTCATCTTCATCATCCTCCACCA
Organism: Triticum aestivum; assembly: GCF_018294505.1. Lineage (NCBI taxonomy): Eukaryota > Viridiplantae > Streptophyta > Magnoliopsida > Poales > Poaceae > Triticum > Triticum aestivum. The sequence continues at coordinate 728,008,462 of NC_057813.1, forward strand.
GGTTGATATAAATGACAGCTAGCTTGGGTCTTTCTGCTCTGAAGGAGAAGCTGATCAACTCACCACCAGTAAGACGCATGCGGGCGAGGAAACGGGCCCATCCATCTCCTAGCCTCAAATTTCACGGTGTCTCCTGTTAGCTTGTTGAATTTCAACCTCACATTTCATGGGACGATCTGTGTAAAAAAGCAAAATGACACAATGCAGTAATGCCAACACTAAAAATAAAATAGTTGTTACATTTCATATAATTTCTTATCGCCGCATGACGAAAACTCGGCTAGAAGTAGATGCCGAGCAGCTTGCCAGTTGCAAGGCTGTTGGCGCACCTTGACTTGCACAATCGACATGGTGGTGGTGGTGGTGGTGGTGGTGGTGGTGGTGGTGGCACCATTTTCCTAAAGCAATATGAGCAAAGGATTAACGATCCACTTCACAAGAAATAAAAATAGTTGTTAAATCAAAATGTTCTATAAATCAACTAAATCAACTAGCCTATTAAATCAACTTGCCTACTAAATCAACTAAATCAAAATGTTCTATAAATCAACTAAATCAACTAGCCTATTAAATCAACTTGCCTACTAAATCAACTAAATCAAAATGTTCTATAAATCAACTAAATCAACTAGCCTAAATCAACTTGCGTACTAAATCAACTAAATCAAAATGTTCTAAATCAACTAAATCAACTAGCCTACTAAATCAACTAAATCATATGAACTAAATCAAAATGTTGCATATGAACTAGCCTACTAAATCAAAATGTAGCAGGGAGGAGGGGTTGTGGATGGAGGAGGGAGGAGGGAGAAGGAGAGGCGACTGGAGGAGGGAGGAGAGAGTAGGATGGAGGAGGAAGGGCGGAGCGAGGAGGGGCCCGCCGGCGGCGAGTCGAGGGAGGACGGAGGAGGAGGGCGGTACCGAGTCCAGCAAGGAGGAGGAGGTGACGGCGGCGTAGAGGGAAGAGGGGTAGGCGACGGCGGCTGGCGGGGGAGGACCGGCGCAGGGGGTTGAGGGGGAGATGGAGTGAGTGTGAGTGTGAGTGTGGATCGGATAGAGGAGAGCGTGGGTGGTGGGAGATAGCTAGTTTTAGCAGTAGCGCGCTATAGGTAAAGGCGCTGCTGCTAAGCTACCTAGCAGTAGCGCACTTCAATTTAACGCGTGCTGCTATAACTAGCTTCGCGGCAGGGTCGTGGGAATTATAGCAGTAGCGCGGCTTAGTGGAGGCGCGCTACTGCTACTTTTATTTCAATAGCGAGTTTTGCTGGAGCGCGCTACTGCTATATTGCAGCAGCGCCTTATTTTAGAATGTGCTACTGGTAATATCCTATGTATAGGTTTTTCCCTAGTAGTGACTACTAAAGATCATTAAGGTAAAACCCAAACATAGCATTATAAGGTATCAAGTCCTCTTTACTCCCATATGCAAACAACCTACTTAATCAGGGTTGTGCTTCTGTCACTCACGCCACCCACCATAAGTAAATCATGAACATATTGCAAACCCTACAGCGGGGATCCCTCACTCTTGCGCAACACGGAGAGCACCATAGGGCAGCACCAATAATAAAACATACAACTCAAACCAATCACGGTCATCAATTAACCCATTGGACAAAACGGATCTACTCAAACATCATAGGATAGCCATACATCACTGGGAAATAATATATAGCATTGAGCACCATGTTCAAGTAGAGTTTACAGCGGGGAGAAGGGGTGTTACACCACTACATAGAGGGCGAGAGAGTTGCTGATAACGGCGGCGAAGTTGTTGGTGTAGATCACCGTCACGTGATGGCCCCGGCGCCTTCTGGCGCCACCGGGAGAGAGGGGAGAGAGAGAGTCCCCTCCTTCTTATTCCTCCTTGACCATCCCCCTAGATGGGAGAAGGGTTTCCCCTCTGGTCCATGGCCTACATGGCGGCGGAGGGGCGGGATCCCCTCCGAGATCGCATGTCTCTCTTTGTGTGTGTTTCCTTCTATTTCTGCGCTCCCTGTTTCTGGCCTTTCACCGTTTCTTAAATTCCTAGAGACCCGTAACTCCGATTAGGCTGAAATATTAACAGGATTTTTTGTCCGGATATTAGATTTCTTGCGTTGAAAGAAGGGCACCAGCCGCCTTATGGAGTGGCCACAAGGGCCCAGGGCGCGCCCTACCCACTAGGGCGCCCCCTGCCTTGTGGACTCCTCGAGTATCGTCTCGCATTGATTCTTTTTCCCAAAAATCACATATATTCCAAAAGAAATCTCCGTAAGTTTTTATACCATTTGGACTTCGTTTAATATGGATTTTCTATGAAACAAAAAACATGCAACAAACAAGAACTGGCACTAGGCACTGGATCAACATGTTAGTGTAATAAAATCATATAAATTGTTGCCAAAAGTATATAAAAGTTGTAAAACATTGGCATGAAACAATCAAAAATTATAGATATGATGGAGACGTTTCAAGAGTTGAGTGTTGGAGAGACTATCATTTGAAGCACAAGAGCAAGGAGTTCATCATCAACACACCGTCTATTACCTTTTGGACAGTGGTGTCTCCTAGATTGGTTAGGTGTCGCTTGGAAGCTTCCGTCATGATGTGGAGTTGAACCAAGAAGTTTGTAAGGGCAAGGAGATCGCCTACTTCCCGAAGATCTACGTACCCGAGTGAGGCAAGTGCTTCGTGGCTGATGGCCTTGGTGGGATAGACAAGGTTGCTTCTTCGTGGACCCATCATGGGTGGAGCCCTCCGTGGATTCGCACAACTGTTCCCCTTCATGGGTTGAACTCTCCATCAACGTGGGCATACGATAGCACTACCTATCGGAACCACGCCGAAAATTTATCTGCGTCTCCATTGCGTTTGAACACTCCAAACCCATCCCTTTACTTTCTTGCAAATTGCATGCTTTACTCTTTTCACTGCTTATACTCTTGTCATGCTTGCTTGAGATGTATTGGATGCCATTTAACTTGTGCTAAACTCAACCTTAACTTGAAGAAACTAAAAACTGTCACTTTACTTGTTAAGGGTCTAATCAACCCCCCCCCACCCTCTAGACCCCTCTTCTCGATCCTTTCAATTGGTATCAGAGCTTTGGTCTCCATTGCTTTGGCTTAATCACCATTGGAGGAAGATGAATGAGTATATGTTTGGGAGTATTAGACTAGAGTGCCTATTCTTGATGGGAAGTTTTACAATTCATGAAAAATTGAGATGCTTGAGATTTTTAATGAATATAATTTGAGCAAGTATATTAGTAGCCCTTATGTGCCTCACATTAATCCTTTGCATCCTACCCCTGATGAGTATCTTGACATGGTTCGCAATCTTAGGACTATTGATCCTATCATTAGAGGATTGCCTAGAAATATGCTTGTTTGCTTGCCAACCTTTGAATGCACATATACTATATGGGATTATCTTGAGGAACGCTTTGCAAATTACTCTTTGAAAAATCTGAATGAAAATCTTCTAAAGTCCATTGCTTTTCATAAGATGAAGCCTAGTGATCCCAAGTTTGATGAATGTCTATCTGAGCTTTGCGATCTTATACGTGCAAAGGGTGCCGTTGGAATCTTTAGTAGCATCATCTCGAAGAAAATTAGAATTCATAAACTTGAACATTGTAATGGTCATAAATCTAACGAATCACTTGACCTAGGGGATGATGACGTTGAGCATGATACGTCCATTTTGCATCATGTTTTCCTACTATTATTTGTAGTGTTTTTATGCATTAAAACACTTTGTGGAGTAATTCTAATGCCTTTTTATCTCATAATATGCAAGGTTTGCACAAAGAGTGAGAATGTCGGCAGCTCTAATTCTAGACCTGAAAAAGCTATGTCAGAGATACCTATTCTGCACATCTCCAAATGAGCTAAAATTTCACGGAGAATTATTTTGGAATATATAAAAAAATAATGGAGAAAAGAACTACCTGAGGGAGCCACCCCCTCCGAGCGCGCCCTGGTGGGTAGTGAGGCCCAGGCCGACCTCCGGTGCCCAGCTTCTGGTACATAAGGTCTTTTGACCTAGAAAAAAATAAGGGGAGGACTTTCGGGATGGAGCACCGCCCCCTCAAGGCGGAACTAGGGTAGGAGCACTTTTCCGTCCAACGAAGCGATTTCGACAGGGGAACTTCCCTCCCGGAGGGGGAAATCGAAGCCATTGTCATCACCAACATCCCTCTCATCTTTGGGAGTCCAATCTTCATTAACATCTTCAACAACACCATCCCATCTCAAACCCTAGTTCATCTATTGTGTTCAATCTTTGTATCAAAACCTCAAATTGGTACATGTGGGTGACTAGTACTGTTGATTACATCTTGTAGTTGATGCTAGCTAGTTTATTTGGTGGAAGATTATATGTTCAGATCCATTATGATATTTATTACTCCTCTGATCTTGAGAATGAATATTATTTGTGAGTAGTTTCCTTTGTTCTCGAGGTCATGGGAGAAGTCATGTTGCAAGTATCATGTGAATTTGATATTCATTCAATATTTTGATGATGTGTATGTTGTGATTCCCTTAGTGGTGTTATGTGAACTTCAGCTACATGACACTTCACCATCTTTGGGCCTAAGGGAATGCATTGTGGAGTAGTTATTAGATGATGGGTTGCTAGAGTGACAGAAGCTTAAACCCTAGTTTATGTGCTATTTCGTAAGGGGCTGATTTGGATCCATATGTTTAATGCTATGGTTAGTGAGGGAGTCCCGGATTAGGGGGTGTCCGGATAGCCGGACTACCATCATCGGCCAAACTATCATCGGCCGGACTATCATCATCATCGACCGGACTCCAAGACTATGAAGATACAAGATTGAAGACTTCGTCCCGTGTCCGGATGGGACTTTCCTTGGCATGGAAGGCAAGCTTGGCGATACGGATACGTAGATCTCCTACTATTGTAACCGACTCTATGTAACCCTAGCCCTCTCCGGTGTCTATATAAACCGGATGGCTCTAGTCCGTAGGACAACAACAACAACCATTACAATCATACCATAGGCTAGCTTCTAGGGTTTAGCCTCCTTGATCTCGTGGTAGATCCACTCTTGTAAACATCCACAATATCAATATCAATCAAACAGTACGTAGGGTTTTACCTCCATCAAGAGGGCCCGAACCTGGGTAAAACATCGTGTCCCTTGTCTCCTGTTACCATCCGCCTAGACGCACAGTTCGGGACCCCCTACCCGAGATCCGCCGGTTTTGACACCGACATTGGTGCTTTCATTGAGAGCTCCGCTGTGCCGTCACCGATAGGAAGGATGCCTCTTCCCGTCTTCAAGGACGGCATCTTCGCCGATGGAGCCTTGGCCGCCGGCCAAACTATCCGGCTAGGAGGTTTTCTTATGACCGCCTGTCCGGCCACCGCTTCAACGATGACCTCTCGTGTCATCGAGAGCAATCTTCACGTCAACTCGGAATTCGCCGAGCAGTTAGATCCAGTAGAGCTCTCGTCTGTAAACGAACTCTTGGATCGGATCGCCGCCCTGGGAGTCGCTACGGACTACAATCGGATCGGGCTTAAAACCGATCTGAGAGAGATTAACTCTCCCCAGGTTACCCACCACGTCACGGTGGTAGAGGAACATCGCGACGATCCTTCTCCCATATTTAAAACTAGTCGTGTCCGGGCTACCGAACCCTCCATGCCGGATTCCCGCGGAGGAGCGGATTCCGATCAAGCACTGAACATAAAGTCAGGCATCGGACCGGACTCGTTGGACAACGTTCCACTTTCCAAGCTTCCAAATTCGGAAACTTCTCGGCCCTTGAGCCTCGAGATGGCTAGGGTCCCGGACTCAGTTAGGCCCGCCCGTCTAGATATATGCGATCTATCTCTAATCCGGCAAGAGCTAGCCGAAACAGTACATCATTACTGGGCCAGATTCCTCCTGGTCATGGACCGGATAAAGGACTGCTAAGAGGAAAACACAATCTCGATCTTTTGCGACAACTGCACGGACAGGGGAATCTTGAACGCCGTCAGCCATCGTGAAATCACGCGTTTCGCCGACTTGGCATCCATAGTGCGAAAGTACTGTGCCATAGAAAGTTTCCGGAAAACCGAAGATAGGTTTTGGGATAATCCGGCCCCGAACATAGCCCCAGTCCGCAGCAAAAGGGTGCATTACACTCAGGCACCAAGTACAAGAACCAAAAAACAGAAGCCCCTTAAAGGGAACGGAACCGTACTGGAGGGATGGCTCAGCAAACCCTGTACAATTCACAGTACCAAGGGCGCCACCCCAACACATAGCCTTCGTGCATGTTGGATATTACGGCAGGTGGCCAAAAGTGGCGAGGAGCTTCTAGCCCCGCGAAACCACACAAACAATACCGGTACGGTATCAACCGTCTTCGAGACTTTCGCATCGAACAATATGCGGAAACGAACGATCCACAGCCTTGCCGAAGTCTACCAAGTAGCAACAACAAATCCTTGGAGCGACGCGGCCATCACCTTCAACACCAGCGACGAACCTAAATTCCGAACAGCCCGAGCACCAGCCGCATTGGTCTTCAGTCCAATAGTGGACGGCTTTCGACTTACCAAGGTACTCATGGATGGCGGCAGCGGATTGAACCTCATTTACGAGGAAACTCTTCAAAAAATGGAAATAGACTGGAGCCGCATTGAGCGAAGTAGCACAACCTTCAGAGGAATAATCCCTAGCCGGGAAGCACGCTGCACCGGAAAAATCACACTCGATGTGGTGTTCAGCTCGCCGGACAATTACAGGTCCGAAGAAATCACGTTCCAAGTGGCCCCGCTCAGCAGCGGATACCACGCTATATTAGGACGAGAGGCGTTCACAATTTTCCAAGCCGTACCCCATTACGGGTACATGAAGCTCAAAATGCCTGGGCCCGGCGGGGTAATCACTCTCGTTAGTGATCCGGACATAGCACTCCGCGCCGAAAACAAAACAGCCGCATTAGCCCTAGAGGCACTATCCGAAGCCCTAGCGGCAGAGGAACTCACCGCGCTACGCGCTACGGTACACAGGGACGACGTGATACTCGATAAGAGATCCAAGTCCACCTCCTTTAAACCAGCGGACGAAATTATAAAATTCTAGGTCCACCCAACGGACCCGACAAAGACGGCCTCCATCGGGGCACAGTTGAACCCTGATGTAGACGCCGCGCTGCGAGAATTCCTTCAGGAAAATTGGGATATTTTCGCCTGGCATCCTTCAGATATGCCAGGAATCCCTCGCAGGCTGGCAGAGCATAGCCTAAACATCCTAAAAGGGTTCAAGCCAGTCAAACAGGCTCTTCGATGATTTTCCGAACCCAAAAGACAGGCAATGGGAGAAGAACTAGCCAAACTATTGGAAGCCGGATTCATCAGAGATATCAAACATCCGGATTGGCTAGCAAACTTGGTAATGGTACCAAAGAAGGACAGATCCTGGCGCCTATGTGTCGATTTCAAAGACCTAAATAAAGCCTGCCCAAAGGATCCCTTCCCCCTCCCCCGCATCGACCAAATCATCGATGAGACTGCAGGGCACGATTCATTGTGTTTCCTGGACGCATACTCCGGCTATCATCAAATCAAGATGGCAGAAGTGGATCAAGCCGCAACGGCATTCATTACTCCATATGGACCATTCTACTTCAACACGATGCCCTTCGGACTTAAAAACGCCGGCGCAACATATCAGCGCATGATTCAGACATGTCTGGCTACCTAGATCGGCAAAACAGTAGAGGCATACATAGACGACGTAGTCGTCAAAACCAAACACGTCGAAACTCTAGTAGACGACTTGAGGGTCACATTCGACAACCTCCGAGCATATGACATCAAGCTGAATCCGGAAAAATGCGTTTTCGGCGTACCAGCCGGAAAGCTCTTGGGATTCATTGTATCCGGTAGAGGAATAGAAGCAAATCCGGCCAAGATCCGAGCCCTATCGCAGTTGGATATTCCAAAAAACCTCAAACAGATCCAGAAATTGACTGGATGCGTGGCGGCTCTCAGCCGCTTTATCTCCCGCCTAGGAGAAAAGGCATTGCCCCTCTATCGCCTCCTCAGGCACACCGAACACTTCGAGTGGACGGATGCTGCCACTGCCGGACTCGAAGAAATAAAGGCCATATTGGCAACGAATCCGGTCCTGGCTGCGCCCAACCTGGGCGAACCTATGTTGTTATACATCGCGGCAACACATCAAGTAGTAAGCGCGGTGCTCGTCGTAGAACGAGGGACAGAAGGGCATAAATTCCCTCTTCAAAAACCAGTGTACTACGTATCCACTATTTTAACCCCCTGCAAGTCCCGTTACCCGCACTATCAAAAGATAGCGTATGCGGTGTTCATGGCATCCCGGAAGCTCCGACACTACTTTCAAGAGTGTTCGATAACAGTGGCCTCCGAAGTACCCCTAAATGACATTATAAATAACCGCGACGCAACGGGCAGGATTGCAAAATGGGCCATTGAGCTCTTACCATTCGACATAACTTACAAACCCCGGCGAGCTATAAAGTCGCAAGTTTTGGCTGACTTTGTCGCTGAGTGGACTGAAGCCGAACTCCCTAAAGAGTACGGCGCATACTCCAATTGGATTATGCATTTCGACGGCTCCAAAATGTTGGCCGGATTGGGGGCTGGCATCGTACTAACATCCCCAACCGGGGACAGAGTCCAATACGTACTCCAGATAATGTACACGGACTCCAACAACGCAGCCGAATACGAGGCCCTCTTACATGGCCTCCGGATGGCAATCTCCATGGGCATCCAACGCCTAGAGGTGCGCGGGGACTCAAACCTCGCAATATCCCAAGTAAATGGAGCCTTTGACGCCAAGGATCCAAAAATGGCAGCCTATCGCAACGCCGTCCTTAAAATGTCAGCTCGGTTCGAAGGACTCGAAAATCCACCACGTAGCCAGAGATAATAACCAAGCGGCCGACGTATTGGCACGCATCGGCGCAAAACGTGACGCTGTCCCTCCAAATATCTTCCTGGAATGGCTGTTCAAGCCATCCGTACTATGGGAGAGAGGAGTCCGGAAATAACAAACCGGAGGCAGCCGCAGAACAATCTGACATAACCGGCGATCCAGCCGACGAAACAACACCCTCAGCTCACGACATAATGGCAGTAATCGCCCCATGGACAGAGCCGTTCCTAGCCTACTTGCTTAGGCAGGAACTCCCCAAAGACCATAATGAGGCCCGCTGCGTAGTCCGGCGATCTAAAGCCTACAAGGTCCATGAGGGAGAACTCTATAAGAAAAGCACAACCGGAGTCCTTCAAAGGTGTATCTCCGAAGAGGAAGGGCGAGACCTTCTGGCGGAAATTCACGCCGGACTAGGCGGACACCACGTCGCAGCCCGGGCCCTTGTAGGAAAGGCATTCCGTACAGGATTTTATTGGCCGACGGCCTGGGCAGATGCTCAGGACTTAGTCCGAAGATGCGTCGGTTGTCAGCTCTTTGCTAATCAGAGCCACATGCCACCCACCGCCCTCAAAACTATACCCATTACCTGGCCGTTCGCGGTCTGGGGGCTTGACATGGTTGGACCACTTAAAGGGGGAAACTACAAGCAAAGGTACCTATTGGTCATGGTGGATAAATTTACCAAATGGATAGAGGCCAAGCCAGTTAAAACGGCAGAGTCCAGACCAGTGATAGACTTTATATCCGGGGTAGTACACCGTTATGGTGTCCCCCACAGCATCATCACCGATAACGGCACGAACTTCACGGCCGATGAGGTTAAATCATGGTGCAAAAATATGGGCATCAAGCTCGATTACGCTTCAGTCTATCATCCTCAGACCAACGGTCAAGTGGAACGAGCAAATGGTCTAATAATGAGCGGCATCAAACCCAGACTAGTGCGGTCCCTTACGAAATCTGGCACGCACTGGGTAGAGGAGCTCGACTCCGTACTCTGGGGGCTGCGGGCAACGCCTAACCGTACTACCGGATTCACACCATTTTTATGGTATACGGCGCAGAAGTAGTTTTG